>NW_015152262.1:63337-84708 GCF_000732505.1 Cyprinodon variegatus
GGACAGTTAGCAAGGTAGAGTAAATACACAAACTTGAAGAGGGGAGGGGGGCTTGCAGGAAAACTGGAATTCTCCAGGACTTCTAGTGTTAATTCATATGTCGCAGCTAATATATGCAACAGTTGAAATAAGAATCTTCATGCAGTAGTGGTGACCGTTACAGGTGTATAGGTTGAAAAAAAGGAGAAAAGAGAACTTTTAACTCAATACTCTGAGCTCTGTGAGCTCAATAACAGTGTCAGTAGCTCCAAAGGATTTTAGTTGATTTTTTTAGGTTTTTTCAATTAATTTCCATGGGACCAACAAAAGCAGAAAAAGTTGAACATTCTAAAAAGTGAAACTATTTGAAATACTAAAAGTCACAGCAGGAATGTCCTGAATAACCTGAACATTCTAAAAGTTGAAAACACAGCAAAGTATGCAAAAGTAGTAGGAATTAAAAAAGTGACGTGAGGCGACTAGGACACAATAGCGTGAAAGCTTTATAGCATTTACAAATTAATTATAGATGTTTAACAAAAAGATGTTAAAGATGACAGATAAACATTAACATTAACTTTAAAAGTATTGTGGGAACATTATCCTGTCACTGTAACACTGTTTATATATATGCATGTATTTGTTTATTAAAAACCCAGTGAGAACTTTAATTTACAATCAGAGCACTTTTCTTTATGCTATGTTTGCAGACTGTGAGAAACCCTCTCTCTTTTTTTCAAACAGAGACAGACAGACAGACAGACAGACAGACAGACAGACAGACAGACAGACAGACAGACAGACAGACAGACAGTGTTATGTTTCTCAACTTGCTTTTGAAAAAAAATGAAGACAGGGCCTTTTGACGACTGCAGCTTGTAAATTTCAGTGTTCTGATCTTTGAACCACTTTGTTATCACTTACACTCTGTGACATGTTGCTTCATGCCAGGAAATACAGAGATCATCAAACTGTCCCTGGCTTGTTGAAAAAAGTTTGTCTTTGAGGGTGTTTTGATCCAAATCTTTGTTCATGGCAGTGATTGAGGCCAGGGTGGGAGGAAGTCTTCTTGAGAAACAACCCCACACTTAGTAATGGAAAAAACACATTAGACCACCCTTGTTTTCTAAAACCATGGTTATGCAATCATTTCTACCTTCTGTGCATATTCTGTGACTAAAACTGAAAAGAAAATACAAAATGCTATTTAATGAGTATTTAGAAGAATCAGTGCTATAGATATTAAGATAAAGTGATTTTGGTTATTATCAAGAAAACCATGGGCAGTAGACAAATATCAGCTCCCAAAATTTGAACTCATATGAGCTATGTGCTGGTAAAGATTCTCAGTCATCCAGGTCATAGTAAAAAAATCCACGTGACATTGTTTACAATTTTGAAGACTTTTCGCTTCCCATCCCGGAAGCTTATTTCAATAAAAAAATAGTATTGTAACCCCAACCCACTTACAGGGGAGCAGAACCCCTCGCCTGTTCAGCCAGGCCAACTATTCCCTCTAACGACCTCCCTTTCAGAGACATGTATTGGGTATTCCAGACTAACAAAGAACCCAAACCACCCTGATTCCAAAGGGATGGACCCGTTTGTCCGGTGCATGTTTTTTAAGCCATGTTTTTGGTCCACTCTATAAAGCCTCAAACTCACAGACATTTTCTGACATTTCGAATTGAAAAATTTTCCTGGGTGTTAAGTTAAACGTCCTTAAACTTGGAAACAAAGTCCCGTGGACTTTTATTTTTTATCTTTTTTGGAATCTTATGAACTATTTTTGTTATTATTTTATTTGTCCAAATAAATATAGACTAGAGTAAACAAATAAGTGAAGAAAACTAATAATCTTTTCCAAGACTGTAGGGATTATGACACCATGCATGGTTTAGTTACTAAACCATGCAAATATACTAAACTTTAGTATATTTCTGATCTGTTACTGTCTGTACATCAATTTTCCAAATGTCCCAAACAACCAGGACAACCTATGAAAAAAAAAAACTTTTGTTTTTTTGCTGGTTATTGAATTTAATGAAGAAACTCAGTCAGGCCTTGGTAATTTTTCTGTGCAAGCTCTGCACAGGTGGAGATAAAGGTCTGTAAATGACAGCTCTTAGGGAGACCCTTGTAGTCTAAATTGAAATCTTAAATGTTTTTGCGAATCCAGAAGTAAAAGGCCGTAATTACAGTAAAAGGGATGACTTATCCTTTAGATATTTTCTATTACAGTAAAACTCACCAAAAAAAAAATAAATTAAAAATTCTCACCTCTGTATTTGCAGCATATTTAATAGAGTGCCTACGTTAGCTTATTGATAAGGAATATGAACTGGTTCTCAAATGTCTCCTTACCCTTATTGAATTGCAAGGCTATTGTACTTTAAAAAAGGCATTGATAATTGCTTGGAACACCTACCTAAATATGAGATTTATTTTGTATAAATACACAAAAAAAATAAAGATTTGTAAGATGGTCAAGAATGCATAAGGGTATAGTGACCCTCTTGCAAATTAAGAAACATATACTTTTTTAATCAAGTTTGATGACTGAACAGAAAAAAGGCTATTCCCGACATTTGCATCTCTGCATACTGTAGCTAAAGCTATATACTGCAAGATGGTTATTAAGGATAAAAAAATTATCATTTTACAAACAGGATGGATGGATGGATGGACGGACGGATGGACGGACGGACGGACGGATGGATGGATGGGCAACTCATTTAATATCTCGGGTAACTTGCTTGAAAGTTAATGCTGGCCATTAACACCCCTGGTTTCTTCCTGTGGTGAAGCTCGGATGCTATTAACTGCATCCATGAACATTAAAGGGACCTCACTGTACTCCCATGGTCTCCACAGTTCCAGATGTTACCCTAAAGATAACCTTTGAAGTTTTTTGGATTAGATATTTGCATCATGGCGGTATTACAAATCAACTACATGATGGCATCCTTTCAACATGCACTTCCATCTCAGAAAGAGGCTTCTGATACCCTGTATCCTTCATGGCATAGATTCCATTGGATCCACACCATGAAGGATTAAGACAGTTCAAGTTGTAGTCAACAGGAGGCCAGTGAAAGTAGGTCAAAAGATGAAAACTTTTTTTTTTACCTTTCTGTGTGCTCTTTTTCTATTAATAGCTTGTATTGCTAGTTTTTGTGTTTTGGATAATAATGTGTCTTCTGTTTAGGTATTTTCTCATTTGTGAGCGTTTCTACTTAGGAATTCTCTCTGTTTGCTTTTCTGTGTTTTCTACTTACCTACACTGCTGACTTGCATCCTTGTCAAGGGTTCTGGATTTTATTTTACAGTGCTTATCCACATTGTTTAAGTTTTTATTTTTTTTTGTAACTTGTCTATTCCAGTCTGCTTAATGCTTCATTTGATTTGGATTCTTGCAACACAGTTTATGGCAATGTATGCCCAGAGGAGCATCTGTCTGGAGAGGAAAGTGTCGGTTTCATTCACAGATCATTTACTTCTGCAACCTGATCTCAGATATGGCTGGACGGAAGACGGGATGAATAGATGGATGGATGGAAATCCAAATATCAAGCAAGCAAAACTAAAACAAAAGTGTCAAAAACAAAACAAGAAATCATTAACAATAATTAAATATTGCAATTAAGAGAAAGATAAAAAAAAGCAAAACAGCAGAGCAAGATACAATCATGTAATAATAAAGACACAAATCTCATACAACCTCAATAGCAAAAAAATGTGTTTTAAAATTTTAAAAACAAGCATGGGTTTTGTCAAAGTTTTAAACTCCGGTTACTCTGTGGTCTACCCTTACCATCCTGCAAGCTGTTTTGGTTTCAAAGAAAGACTCAGGTTCTTCTCCAGCCTTTTTTTTTTTTTAACTCATCAAGTTCAATTCAATGGACGCAGAAATCTGTAGAATAATAATTCAAATAAACTTTACCTATACAAGTTAATATAGAAATAAATTCAGGGGAGTGGCAGACTTGTGGTCAGGCCATTGCGCAAAGCAATACAAAGGTTCTGAGTTCAAGCCCCACTCCCACAGACTGCCACTCTGGGTCCCTACGCAAAGACCCTTAACTCCACAGTGCTCCCCGGGCACCGCACAATGGCAGCCCACTGCTCCCCCAGGGGATGGATTAAATACAGAGAAGTGGTTTGGGCATTGCAGTTGGAATCCAGAAGTTCTGGGTTAAATGCAGAGAGTTCATTTCATTGCTCTGTACTTGTGACAGTGGAATAAAAAGCTGAAAAAAACAACAAAAACAAAACAATATTACTAAATGTGAAATATGCGATTTTAAATATCTATTTTTCTTTTTTTAAAACAATTCAGTATAAGGCAATGTTGCTCCAATTAAGAACTCAAAAACATCATACTAGGCGGCTACTTTCACTCTGGACATAATAGAATACAGCTGACCAATATCAGTTAACAGAAGACACAGACCCATAAGTCATCACCCTGAACCTTAAGCAGCTTGGATATTATGCCTCTCCTCCTTTAGCCCAGACTCTGGAATCAATGTCTTCCCAGTGTCTGGGCTAGCCAACAGAAAGGTTTATTATCTATTACTTGAAAACCCCCCCTTCCCACACACATACATTCATACTCCACTAAACTTTCCATTAGATTTTTGGATAAAGCAGCATTTAATATTTACATAACAGACTATAAAATAAATTAATTAGGCTGTAGTTAATAGTTATTAAAGTCAACATAAACACTTGAATTTTAAAACACAATATAGTGAGTTTAACTCAGACTCGGTAAAATAAGTTTACTTTATTCTTTTTAAACTCATCTGAAGGGGAAACTCTTACTTTAAACTCTAAGGCTGGTCCTGTCTAAATAATGACTTGGAGCTACAATCTTTTATTAGACAACAATAACAAAAAAAAAAAGGAAAAGTTTTGGTAAAGTCAGACTGGAGGTAGTTTGCTTAGTGGTAGACAGAGGGATGTCCTAAAGAGCGATGGTGGATGATCTGCTGTCCGGGGATGAGTTTGTAGGCGGTGGGGAGGTTTTTTCCTCCTCCTCCTCCTCCTCCTGTGTCCCTCGGTGTGTTGGGGCTCGGTGAGAGGCCATAGGGGCGTCACACAGGGCTGGTCTGAGCGTTTATTAGCCCGGGGATCCAGGCTCCAGGCTGCTTCTCACTGCAGCGGCGGAGGGCTGTCCGTCTACTTCGCCCAAACTTTCTGGAAACTCTCTGAAGAGACCAGAAACGCACTGACAAAGTGTCGCAACTCGCTTCACTCCTAATTGAAACAATCTACTTTAAACCTTAACCACAGCCTGCAAATTTACTTTTTTTTTATTCGAATAAGCCTCACGTTTGCGCACTTTTCTTTTTTTTATTTTTCCGCTTTTTTTTTCTTTTGAAGTTTAACTTGAGATAAAGCCCTTCTCTGTTATTTGAGCCCCATAATGGCTGTTTTATCACTAGCTTTTCTGCTTGTAGGATTTGTTTTGACTTCAGCTGAAAAGGTAAGTGTCTGCACATGCTCGCCGTTCACTGACAGACTGCGGGGTTGATATTTATTCACATTTTATTTATTTGCTGTTGGCTTTTTTGGGGAGCGTTTGTTGTAAAATGGATACAGCTGTTAAGCAGAGAAAAAAAAAGGGGGAGCAGCAGTTTTTTAAAAAGTTTCCCATCTCCTCTGTAAACACTCACACTGCGCTCTCTGTGCGCTCAGTGTTGACACTGCGCTACGCATGGATTCAGCCTGTCACACATGCGAGCCTCTATCATACAGGCATTTTTCTGTTTCAGGCTCCTTTTTTTCTTTTTAGGTCAATAAACCGCTGTCCTGCCAGAGGTGGAGGGAGCTTTGCGACAGGGGAGTGCTAACAGGTTTAGAAATGTGAAAGATAAACTCAGGAAACTTATGTTAACTAAGTCTGAGGTAATAATTGTGAAAAAAAGTGAGCAAAAGGCAGTATATAATGCATTTAGGCGTCTAAAAAGAGAAATTCTGTTACTTTTGAAACATCAAACCCTGATATCATTGCACAACATGACAAAAATATATATTATGCAGCTAGAAAGTAAGTCAATTGCTTGAAAACCTTATGGATGGCTCTATAATATATATTTTTTAGCTTTTTTGTTGTCATTACGCTGTCACAAGTACAGAGCAATGAAATTCACTCTCTGTATTTTAAACCATCACCTTTGGGAGCAGAGGGCTGCCATTGTGCGGCGCCCAGGGAGCAGTGTGGGGTTAAGGGTCTCTGCTCAGGGACCAATGGCGTAACGACACAACAATAGACCCGTAAGCAACATAATCTGGGGGGGGCCCATATGAAGAACAATACCCCATCCCCTCCATCACTGTAGCAGCAACATCCATCATTCCCTCTTTGGATCTTTGAAAGAACGTGTTTATTTAGGGAATTTTTTTCTGTTCTTTCAGCACCTCTGCTTATTCTTTTCTGGAATCCACTTAAGTACCTCTTTTTGGTATCCATCGTCGCTAACACATTGTACATAAAGGTTATGGTTTTAATCTACACTCTGGATTACCCATAATTCCAAGTCATAGTGTAAAAATACATCGTTCCTTTAAGATCTTTATTGCGGTTTGAAACATATTATATGAGTGTATTTTTTACCAACTGTCTGATGAACCATGCACAGTTTATTAACATAGCAATTAAAAATACTACTGTCTGCTATGCTATTGGTGTCGAGTTTAAACGGCTCACCATGATGTTGAAATCTGCCATGTGTTAGGGTATAAATATAGTCCAGTCAGACAATCAGCATCAGGTGGGTAAAATAGGAAATTTTCGCACCATTACATCTGCAAAGAGACATCCTACTCCAGTATTGCGTACGGGGCCAACCAGGAATCAGTGACGGGGCCCCTAAGAGGTAGGGGGCCCCTAAGCAACTGCAGTCTCTGCTTACCAATATTTACGCCATTGCAAGGGACCCAGAATGGCAGTCCGCGGGAATCCTTGAACCCAGAACCTATGGATTCCAAGCTCAATGCCCTAACCACTATATTATACAGAGCAGTTATACAGAGGAAATTTGGCCATGCTGAACATCGTCTTACCATTTATTAGACATGGACTGATATAAGTTTGGTGAGACCTGTGCCAATACAGATTATATTGACATCAATCCCCAATATTTACCATTCATTTTTTGTTTTTATATTTCTAATTAGGTTGATTCTATAGATTGCTATTGTTTTCTCTTCTCTTTTTACATGAGAGAAATGATACATTGATAATCAATGTTCCGCAAGTCACGGCTTAAATAAAAATAAACCTTTATTAACAAATAAATGAAAGAATAATAGCATTGGATAGCTAATAGGGGAAACATCGACACATGTGCCTTGTGTGATCTTAAGGCACCACAGCTGAATGCTTGAATGAATTGGTAAAAAAAATGCATGTATCTGCTCATGAAAAATATGCTAATATTGTCATAACATTGCATCAGGCTGTATGGATCTATTTCTAGAATATATATACCTTTGGTTGAGATACAGTTAAGGTGTTGTAGTTCTTGTTTTCAACAGTAGGCAAGCGAGATAGAACAACACATCAGCTGGCTATTTTTGGCTGGCCCTAACACATGTCTTGTATCTGCATCGGCATGTGTGACATTGTGGACCTGTCACTATGCCTCTGACTGATCATGCATCCCAGCTACAGTACTTAGCCACAGGGATATCCCTCCCTGACTGGTAGGCACGCATGATTTTCACCTGAGAGTCTGTGGGATCCAACCCCACTTGGGCCCTTCGTTGCATACCTTGCCACACATGCAGATGTGTGCCTGCATTCGCCGTTTCATTAGTGCAGTCATTGTGTGCCTTTTGCTGCTTCCTCAATTTGCTGTTCATTGTAAATATGTTATCTGATAAATATTTATTAGAGTAATCATACTACAGAGAGATACGAGTGTATTAAGCCTTTTCTAACATTCTAATAGTAATAAAAAAAAGTATGATTCCTGCTGACATCGTATCAGATTAATATCAGTACAGGTCTAATCTCAAAGTTGCAATACTGGTATTGTATCAGAAAATAGAAGTATTGAAACGTTTTATCATATAAATAAGGAATAGAAGCCATATCAACTCTAAGAATCAGCGCCCAAAAAACTGTCCGTTAATATACGCTCCATAAATTGCATTAACACACAAACACCATTCCATCTACCGTACTTATTGCTAGCATGTCTGTTTCTATAACTTTACAAACGTCTTATGTCTGTCATCACATCCTCCTTTTTGAAACACAGTAGAGAAGATATCCATTACAGCTAAATGGGCGGTGCTTAGATGATAACTTAAGTTTATCTAATTTTTATATTTGCAAACAGAACCACATAAAGTTCATGCTGCATGCTTGTCTCCATTAAAGAGAGTAAATAATCTTAGACCGGAGTCTGGATCATATTTCTGCTGTAGTATGCCTCTGCATTTCTTAACATGAACAGCAGCATACCTTTAATGGACAGTTGTTACAAAGGAAACATTACAACACTGAGAGAAATCCTTCCTAAGTGGACATTGTCAATAAATTCGATGGAACAAATATCTATCTAAAAAAACTATTAATCGTCCATTTATCCTAAGTTAAATATTTCCTTGCAGGCCTATTTACATTGCTAACATTTTAACATTTCTTAACATCCAGTGTCTCATTGTGAATGCACTATTCTACCATGCTCATCCCTATTAATGACATTCTAGATCTTCTTTAGTTAGCCCATTTAGACGGAGTCTGATCAGATTCTTGACTATGTTCAAATGAATGAAGGCTCTGATGTTTAAATTGATATTCCGCTGCACAAAGGACATATATATGCAAATCTAAGAGAGTAATTCCAAATGCATTGACAAAGACATTGATATAAAAGTAGAAAACAGGTTTAATTTAATAAGGATCCATTAAACAGAGTAAATGAACCAGAAACAAACATGTATAGTTTCCAACCTATTAAGATTCATTTGAATAATTAAGTTGTTATTATTAAGTATTATCACAACATAATTATGACAGATAAGATAAACAAATCAGATGATATCCTATGAATATCTGTTACATCTTTCAAAAATGTATAAGTATATAAATCAGATGTCCTTGAAAAAAGAGTTCTTTATGAAGTTTGCCTTCCGTCTCTGCTTACAAGTGTCTCTGTTCTTCTCTCAGTGCTAACTGGTGTGATACTAATGATCTCTGAAGAGTGCAGCATGTTTCAATTGAGGGACAAATTGAGGGACAAAGCTTTGGTCATCAGACAAACTTTAAAAAAAGCATAATGAAACAGTACCTATTCCGTCCAACTGGAGCCCTTCTTCCAAACAAAGCTTTTTCGTCTTGTGGTTCATTGGTGTCTGGTGATCCACAAGGAAGACTTTCAAAATGGCAGAAATGTTTTATTTTATTTTGGAAGTCACACTATTCGGCAACCAGATCGCTGGTGCTAGAAGGAGTGTGTAAAAGAGAAGTTCCATCCACCAATTATGTCCCCATGTGTCATTTCTTTTTAGAAGGTTTTCACAGTTCTGTTAAATTATCAATAAATACTAGATTTCACCCAGTTTTATATTGATCCATGCAAAGGACATATTTTGCTGTATCCTTCACACTAACAATAAAGCACATTTTATTAATGTTTGTAAAATGGAAGTCCTTTCCATTTCGGACTTGCTGCTGCCAAAACAGCCATGCTTCCTGTGTCAGACCAGATTAATTCACCTCTGTGGGGAAAAAAAAACAGATTGTGATTGAATAAACAAAACAAAACAAAACTGTAGTGCAAAATCCAAAAAGTATGGCTACATTCAGTTATGATTGAATTTCTTCAAAATTTTCAACCCATCTGAAACTGTTGTTGACAGAGCCAGTGCTTCCATTTTTGCAAACAACTGTTTCTTTGCAATACCTTATACTGGGTATCCATTTAGAGGTCATGGGAGTCTCACCTTTCTCCACATAACTCTACCCTTTACTCATTCATTTGTCAAAGTCATTTCAAGGATGTAATTTGACTCTAGATAATCTACACCTGTAATAGGTGGGAGAAATTTGAGAACAATCAGTCTCAGCCTCAGTCTCCTTCAATAGGCCCAGGCACAGAGTACAAACGAGTTGCACACTGAGCTAACAGAACATATGGACCATTAAAGAAGGAAAAAACCCAATTATCCTTGATAAAATTGACAATAGGTCTGGCTGTTGTTTGCCTGCTTGATGTAATGATTGAAATCATGACATCCTAAATTGTCTCCCTATTGTTGGTTATTGGTAATTATATTATACAATTAACAATTGTTTAATAATCTTTGGGCAAAAATTGTTTAGGTGATGTGAAATCTGCTAATCTGTTAGCTTCCATCAATCTCACCACTGCATCCTGCACAGAATATCATTTAAGCGTTCACTTTGTCCTTTTTCCATAGTCCGTAAGTGGCCACATATCTTTTACATCCTCTGCTTAAAAATAAATTTTTTGTCTAGAAATAAATTGTTTAACTTTTGAGTCAAGCTTAGCCCAGTGAATGGCTTAATGATGATTCTTAATTTACCATTTTTAATGTAAAAATTGGCATATCACTATTTTATATCTAATTGCTGTCATTTTCTACATGATTTTAAGTAATTAGATGTTAATTATTTTCATGCTTTGACAAAATTAACGACCTGTTTCTTTTTTCTCTTACAGGCTGGTGACGTAGACAAAGAAGGTAAGATCTTTGGAAAATAAATGGACGTTTTTAATGTCTATACTATTGAAAGATTCAGAAGGAAAATTGCAAAGAGATTAAAGTGGATGGACAGTGAATGACTGGAGTAGTTCTGTGATACACAAGCAGAGTTTGACTCTTCCATACACACTTTTAAAACAACTGTTTGAACGGCTTTGTTATACAGGAAAGAGAATTCCGCCTCTAAATCCTGCACATCTGTTCTCCATTCTGAGGTTAAGGAGCAAGTGAGCTGCCTCAAAGTCCACGTAGGATCCTTTTACACTTGTAGTTATCTCCTGAAAACCTCCAGGGCCCTCGCACAGCAGGACGGCATTTGTCTGTGGTTGAGCATTTGTGGCTGCCTGTTGCTTTTAGTCTGCCACCGTTGGCTCAACGTGGCCATTATCAGGCTTGTTAAGCAGCCACTGCTCTCATTACATGTGGTTTCTGCTTAACTTTTTCACCCTTTTTTTCCCTTTAATGTTAAAACCAACTGAAATCCTTACCAACCTCTTGTAGGAGCATAATTGCACAGGGCCTGTTTAATAAATCAAATCATAGGATAGTAAATTCTAATGTTGTGGTTAGGAAAAAAAAAGTTAAATAAAAAAATTATTACAAAATTAGCAGTTAAAAGTTCAATCAGAGCATAAAATTCAAGCAGTTACTTCATTTTGTTACTGTTCTAAGGGCACAAACAACCAAGAAAGTTTTAATAACAATCTGGGTAAAATGTCAGTAGATTATTGCAATATTTTGTTTTATAATTTTGTATATGAAACATACTTAACAGTAAATGGTTAACTTAGTACAAGTGTGTAAAATGAGTAGAGGACATATCTACTTAATTTCAATAGTGGAATCTGCAAAACAGAAAAGTTCAACATTTAATTTTAATTCATTTAATCAGTAGGGAGAAAAATGTAGTTAAACAGAAGCAAAGGTGGCAGATCTATTGGCACCCATTCTGATAGGAGGACGGTACTTAGCTTTCTGCTGTGACATTTAATGATACTGAAACAAAGTGAAGGATCTTTGGATGATAGAGAGATGTGCAAACAGTAATGTTCAGAGTGGGTCCTCTCTGCTGCTGTTTTTCTTCCTTTGCTCTGCCTGCAGATAGGAAAGGATTTACGTTTTGGGGACTTATATGGTCACAAAGGAAGTTTGCTTTTGTGTCTTGTGTTCAGTTTCTGTGTTGATCTGATCCCTTTTGGATCATCATCCTGCTAAAAAGAACAGTGAAGACCTATTCTTCAGTGTTTTGGTAGAGTCAACACAATTGTTATATAAAAACTTCAGATGCAGTCAAACAAGGTTTACAGGCCCAGATAATACGTGACCCTTCACCCACCACAGTTGCTGCTCCCTAAACTTGAAGAATTAGTTTTGGACTTATCGTTCCTTCCTCTTCTAAACTTGGGACACTATTTGACTTTTGTTTGTCACACTTTTGTTTGTTTTAAGCTCTTTAATTATGGTTCTTCGAACATGTGATTGTTAGTTGAGGAGCTGTTTCCTGTCTATAAAGATAAGGTCACATCTGCTTTACTTAAAAGGCATGTTTTCATTTTACTTTCCCAGGGTTGCAACTTGCCACCAGAAAAAAAACATCAGTTATTTAAGCTTTGGAATTTATATTCTCATTGCTTTAGCAAAACTGAACATTTGGAGATATACAACCTTTAATCTGAGAAAGTTATTCAATGGGTTTAAAATACACAAACAGTGGTGTAATTGGACCCTCCACCTCACAGCTTTAAGTTTTCTCTTCTGTGACACATTACATTTTAGATAATTCAGAACAATTTTATCTTGTATTTTATTAAATATTAAACCTTAATATTATGTCACGTGATAAACTTATTCAGTAATTTTTGTCATATCCTTGATGCAGCACTTACAGAATCCTAAATGATAAATTATAACAAACACTGCTTTTCTGCAACATTAACTGAGTTTGGCACGATTTTAACTCTTTACCTGCCTAAGGTTGAAGGAGCATCACATTAGGGGTGCCTAACTTCAGTTGTTATGAACTATTATCATGCAACTTTTGGATGCATCCATTCTCCACACCCTGGAATCCAATGAATATTTTATTTTTTTTTACCAGGACTCTGCAGTTCTGAATGAGATGCTGATAAGGGGAATCAGCCATTTGATTCAGGTGTGCTGGAGAAGTAAAAGATCCAGAAATTGCAGGAAAATGTAACTTAACGGCCGTTAACTTCAGTCGGTTTGAAAAGCACATGATTCAGAGGGATCAGTTTGGCCCACCTCAGTCACAATGCAAGAATTAAATATAATTTTATTATTGTTGAAAGACTATTTATTAGGCTTTTGGGTGGATATTTGATGCAGACAGGGTTCTTGTATTAGCTGCTCCTTAAAGGAATAGTACACCCAAAACATGATTAGCCTTCATTTTCTACTCACCCCCATGCTGAACAACACTCTGGAGTACTTTTTTGATATCTCAAATGCATCTGGAGATCTGGGAGGCTTCTTGCTGTCTGCTGACATTCAAATAATGGAGGTCTATGGTGACCGAGGCAGAAAGGTCCATAAAAGTCCACAAAAAACGTGTCAATATTCCTCCATACTGCTCGTCCAATGTATTCCAAGTTTCCTGAGTGGGTAGCATCCAGAATTTACTCGAAACGAAGTAATTTAGAATGTCTTTAGAGCATAAACAGTAGTGTATAGGATTTCCTGAAAGCGCGCACATGCGCGATCACGACGCTACGGAAGCCGGCAGACCAAACCAGCGCATTCAGCTCGGCAAAGAACTCATGCTCTTCCTCAACACTGAAGTCCTCAGACATTTTTCTTTCGTTGTCTCTTTCTTTGCACAGGTAAACAGCACATTTCTTCTTCTACGCTTGCATTATTGGAAGAGCAGACGCTGAATGCGCACTTTCATCTGGTTTGGTCTGCCGGCTTCCGTAGCGTCGTGAACGCGCATGTGCGCGCTTTCAGGAAATCCTATACACTACTGTTTATGCTCTAAAAACATTCTAAATGACTTCGTTTCGAGTAAATTCTGGATGCTACCCACTCAGGACACTTGGAATACATTGGACGACCAGTATGGAGGAATATTGACACGTTTTTTGTGGACTTTTATGGACCTTTCTGTCTCGGGCACCATAGACCTCCATTATTTGAATGTCAGCAGACAGCAAGAAGCCTCCCAGATCTCCAGATGCATTTGAGATATCAAAAATGTACTCCAGGGTGTTGTTCAGCATGGGGGTGAGTAGAAAATGAAGGCTAATCATGTTTTGGGTGTACTATTCCTTTAAAAAGTAAAAAGAAAAGAAAAAAAAGCCCAAAAGCCCAGATTTGAAATCTCTTTGTTAAAAGCCAAGTCCATCGGGGAAGTCATCCTTTTTATTTTTTCTCTTCTTTTAAAACAATATTATTCTCATATTTAAGACGCTTTTATCAGGAATCTATCAGCAAATATGTTTAGCACATTGTATATATGCTCTCTCTGCTTGCCCTACACTTCTCCTACAGTGGGGAAATTCAGGTGTGTCAGCAGAAAAGCAATTAGGCAGTAAAGGCATACAGTATGTGTATATTCAGGTATATAAAATATGAAACAGAACAGAAATCCAATGAAGATAAGTATGTGTTTTCTTAAATGGAAAAGAAAACCAGACCAAAAAGGTAAAGTGTAAGTAATAAAAAGAAAATACCTCATGAGGCAACAAAGGCTGCTAGGGATTTCTGTTAAGAACAACTTGTACCTCATTTTGGATGTTTGTTTTTTTTTACTTGGAAGGTTGGTTTATGTCAAAATATCACTTTTTACTGCTACTGCAATGGAATAAGGATTTTACCCATCACTGGTTCCAATAAGTTCATCCTCCTCTTTATGTTGGTAAAAAAAAAAAAAAAAAATCATGGACAATTTTCTATCTGTTTTAAGATAGTTTAAACAATAAATCCTGGGTTTGGATTATGTTACAGATCCATTATATTCAGCTGTTAATTAGGTTTATTTAGAATACGTGGATGTGGATTGCATGGATTCCTTCAAAAGATGCTGTTTTGGTACCACAGTTTGAAAGTACTTCAAATCCTTTCGGAGATGGGTTAAGATTGGATTTAACATCCTCTGATTGAGAAATATCTTTGTTGATGGAGAACTTTTGAACAACTGTGGAGGAGGCAGCAGAGAAATCCATCACAGCAGATATAGGGCTGCATATTTCTCATCTCATCCCCCTTTGGTTGCAGGAAAATGGATAGACCGGCATGCCTGTATAACATGACTTTTTGAATTTTTTTCTTTTTACAGAAAGTAAAAAAGGAATAAATGGATGCTGAGAAACAGCTAAATGTTTTAAAGCTGCATTTTCCTTGACAGGCATACATTCAGTGAAAATTGCTTAAAGATCCAATTGTCTTCTTAATCTTTATGATAATATCTATTAGGGATCCAGGTAATGGATTAATTCAATTTAGTTTATTTATATAGCGTCAATTCACAACACATGTCATCTCAAGGCGCTTTACAGTTCACCAGATCATACAGTCAAACTGATTCAAAGTTTTCTATCTAAGGAAAACCAGTTGATTGCATCAACTTGTTTACTCTAATGCAATCCCTCACACTAAGCATGCTTGTAGCAACAGTGGAGAAGAAAAACTCCCTTTTAACAGGAAGAAACCTCCAGCACAACCAGGCTAGACTGGATTCTGGATCAGGTTTCTGTTCTAGCATGCATCTGCTCTGGCATTACTTCTCTTGCAAATACTAGTCAGACTCTGCTTAAGAATGAATAGCAGCACCTTCTAGTGGATAGCTGTAAAACTGCAACACTGAAATAAATGCTATCTAAGCAGATGCTATCAGTTAATCCCGTGAAACAAATAATCTAATAAACCATTAAACAATAGTTAATTTTTAGATGAATATTTGTTTATATCCCTATTAGGTATTTGGATTTCTGTGTTGCATAGATTCAACTCAGTTTTGCCAACTCTTTTGAGTGCATAGATATTGTATATTTATAAAGATTGTTGTCAGCTGTCAGCTTGCGATAGGTACTGTTTCAATTTGAACTGATACACTACCAATGCCCTGTACCCTGATATTGGTTTTAGAACTCAGCCGAACCAATGTTCCGTACCATGCTAATGTCTACTTAAACATTAGGCTTACCAAGCCGCAGCAGATAAAGATGATAATGCGGCCACTCTCATGTTTTTGCTGCAACATTGGTAACTGTAACGGGTGCAGGAAATTGTCTCTCAACAACCACAAGGAAAATCTTGTGCTTAACCTCCTTCCTCAGATCAAAACTTCAGGTCACAAATACTTAATCTTCTAATAAGCTTCATCATATATTGAAATCAGTAGCCGTCCTCTCATTTGCTTTATATAAACCACGCTTTCTTACTTTGGTATAGCAGCAGCTTCTGACCTCACCTTCATCATCACGTTTTTGTGCATGCAGCAAAACATGATCAATCAAACAATTCTTCCTGAAATGTGGCCCTGGTGTACATAAGTACTTGGGCTTTTTGGAAACCATTATTTATTGATCTAGCACAGGCAGGACTGTGTTCCCCTTTGCCAGATAGCGTTGAGGAAATACATCCATCTGCATTTCATGATTCTAGGCAACAATGTTGCCATGTCAAAACAATTTGGTTTTCGAAGGCCTAATGTATTTTATTTAATGTCATAAATTATCTGGGAAACAGAATATTTGGCGTTCAACAGTTGTTAGGAGAGATCATGCAAACTGCCAGAGATAGAACGTTATTATATGTACAGTTTGACATTGTCCTGTAAAGTAAATCAACGTTTTCTGTGATATTCTACTTCAGACATTTCTTCTATTATACTGTTATAAACATAAGGCAAACATTCACTTGTAAATATGTGTTGTCTCTGTAGAATGACAGACTATAAATGAGCATAAACATAACTTTATAACCCTCTCCAAATTGGCTGCTTTCTTTCCATCTTGGCACTGAGTAAAGTTAAGCTGATATGCCTCAAACTATGAACTAAAGACACATTTGCATTTATAGAAAGACCTTCACTAATGAAGACCAGTGTTTTATTTTCACCACCTACCTGCTTTTCTCCTGTCTTTCATACATTAATACAATTTTTTTTGTTTCTGTTAACTACTGGTCTGTTTGGGGATTGTTTTATATATTAATTCAGGATGTGCTCCAAATCAAATTGCATTTGCTTGGATTTGCTACAGAGAATACACAAATACGCATAAATTATTCCTGGTCTTCATCTAGGTAGGAGAGATTGTTGTTTTGAATTTAACTTGGGCCTCCTGAGGTTTACACAAGCGTAACATTTCAAAACAAAAGTAAATTCACATCCTGGCTACTCTTAGAAATGGCTGGCACGAACAACATTTCATCTCTCAAATATTTGCCACAGCAGCTTTAGTTCTGAAGCTCTCTGTCTGAAAACCTGTGTTGTAATGCTAGTATCATTCCTACACATGTTGTTCAGGATCTAAGGTGGAAATATCGGGAAAACCATTGTGCTGATGTTAACAGAAAGAGCACTGCTAACATGATGTAATGGAGATGTTTGTAAATGCTCCATTAACAGGGTGTTCTGTTCTGGATTTTATTGCATATTCATAGCCACAAACATATCTGTGGTTTGTTTCTACTGCATCTATGTGTTTTTATGGAGAAGCAAATTCTGTGTATTGTGAGAAAGCCACTGAGACTCCTATAAGTCAGTGGTTCTCCTTCCTCCTCTTGAAGTACCCCTGTCTTGCATGTTTAGTTGTCTCCTCACTGCCACACACCTGACTTATGAATGCTAACAGGCTTCTGCAGCACTTAATGGTTACCAAGAAGGCCATGCAATCATTTGAATGGTGCAGTGGAGAGAAATCCAAAACATGCATAGTTGTGGTACCAGAAGAACAAGATTGAAAGCCAATGTGTTTCTTATAAATACACAAATGATTGTAATCCTTTGCCTGTATTGTAAAGTTGTTGTTTTTTTCAGTGTAGCAAGATCTGTCGGAATGTCTTCTTGTCATTCATGATTTTTTTTAAGTTTAAATATTTAAATATAATTGCACTTAATCGGGAACCCAGACTGAGAATGAACAGGGTTTAGGGTAAAAGTCACGCTTTTAAAAAGTCCCCTCTAATATATTTGAAAAAGTTGATTTCATGTGATTTTCTTTTCTTTCTTCACAACTTCTTTAAATACCACTCTGTTTATCTGACATATGTTAAGATCAGACAAAGAATAAATAGAAAATGCAGTCTTAATCATGTCAGGTATTTCTGGAACCGAACAAATCCAACCAATGTCCCCCTTGTTGAGTTGGAATTCATTTTGAGTCCTGTTCTTAAGAATAAGCCAAGCTCATAATGCTGCTGAATTTTAAAATAAAATAATACAAATAGCACACAACAAGGCTTCAAGCTTTTATTTGCCTTAAAGAACCCAAATCAAAGAAAGCAACGTGACAGAGCAATTGAAACAAATAGAATACACAGCCATTTTTGGACCTTGGTAATTTCTGGTAAGTGCTGGACTTTTCCAGAGGTCACAGGATGACTAGAATTACTCCAAGAATGTATTGATGACCCATTCAGGAGATTAAAAAAATAACATAGAATGAAACACTGCTGGTTGCCTTATTAAAGCTCATGAGCCAACAGTAATAAGAAGGAAAGGCTTTGGGCTCTTACTGATCCCTAAGGTGGGGAAAATATCTTTTGGGCTGACAAGAAATTAGTGAAAGAGTTTGGAAGGTGTGCGTTAGAAATATTCAAATGATTCAAGCACAGAAAAGGATAGTTTGAAAACTTTCAGCATTTATCAGGTTATTTTTGATATTGCAAGTGTTTGATAATCTCAAACATTAAAATATTGGCAAATGATATACAGAGGGAATTTGAAAAGTATAAAACAAATTTTCACTGCACTGCATGTAGCAGGTAGGAAGAGTACAAGATAGACCAAAAAAAAAAATGGACTTCAGCTTTTGTAGTTGTTTTGTTTGTAATTTTTAAGGTTTCTCAGTTCAGTGCTTGTGTCAGAAAAATTCTAACTTTAAAGCCATTTGGGATGTTTCCTCCCAGTCTGAAGCAGTGGATGGATGGTGTTTGCTCAAAAGAGTTTAGGACTCTGTTTCCCACTTACTGTAGTCATTAGAGAATGCCCTCATTTGGTGAATTGGAGACCATAGCAAAGCCATGCTTCTTTGTCCATCCATCCATCCATCCATCTTCTAATGCCTAGTCCTTGTCGGGGTCGCGGCCAGTGCCTATTTCCGGCAGTCAATGGGCAAGAGGCGGGGTACACCCTTGGACAGGTCTCCAGTCTGTAACAGAGCAACACAGAGACACACAGCCATGCACACACACACTCTCACCTAAGGACAATTAGAGCCAATTAACCTAACAGTCATGTGTTTGGACTGTGGGAAGAAGCCAGGAGAGAACCCATGCATGCACAGGGAGAACATGCAAACTACATGCAGAAACACCCCGGCCTGGGAATCAAACTCAGAGCCTTCTTGCAGCAAAGCAGCTGTGCTACTGTACCGCCGTGCAGCCAGAATGTCAGTTTACTTAATGAGGACATCAGACAGAGACCCAGCAGGGAACAGATTTGATGTTGGTCCTCTTGTTGAAGCCTGCATCCGGATGAAGTAATCTTTTGATTATTTCCACTTCATCACATGTGGATATACTAACAGAAGTCAAGGGGTGTAAAGCGATGCCAGCCTTTCTTCTGGAACAAGCTTCAAATGTTGAGCTTTGTTTGCAAACTCCAGGGAGTTATTTATGTGTTTACACAAAGCCACCCTAAAATACCAGCCAGGTGCTCCGCAGTGTTTTATGTTTCAAAATTTATGAGGCTGATGATAGGTCTGAGTGATGTTGCTTTTTTGTGAATTTTGGGAAGTCCATAAATGAGGTGTGTATTCCCCTAGGCGCAATCAAGGAGCATTTAACTGTTTTGTCCCCTACAAGTTCCTGCAAGTAAGTGTTGGTTGGGTTCCTCTTCATTCTCAGATGTTGTGCAGTAGCTCTGTTAAAGCAGGTGTTTTTCTTTGTATTATGTACTGTTGTGAAGCTCAGTGCACCTTGTCAGTTGTATAGATTTTTTTTCCTAATTGATTTATATTATAATTGTTCTTTACTCTTGTGTGCCATTGGAAGGGGGTGGTTTGTCACTATGGATGATTGCTGTTACCATCATTCCAAGTTCTCCTTATTTCTGTCAGGTTGTTTCTAATAGCAGCTTCCATGGTAATATTTAGTTCCACAGCTGTGATTTTTGTGAAGAAATAGCAAATGTTCGACTTTTTGGCAACATGTCCTTTTGTGGTTATAGTAATCTTCTGTCCAACAGGCATCGAAACAACTGCCTTTGTCATGATGGGTTTCAGAAAAGCCCAGTATGCAGAACACCACGGAAACGGATGAAAAGTTTAACAAGTTTTATTGATCACAAGCACATGGAATAAACACAGGAACTGNATACACTGCTGATCAGTACGACAGAAGATCTTCATCACCTCATCATGATTGGAGCAGATGTTCTCCTGGAGCTTCTTAGAGGGGTCCACCAGTTTGTGCTTCTTTAATGGTGGAGCATTGTAGTGAGGTTTCAGATGGCCTTTACAATAAGATGCCAAACAGACCAGACAGGACTTAACAGCCTTCAGTTTACTCTCAGTGCAGACGTCACAGGCCACATCTTCAGGTCCAGCATGGCAGTCATCAACAGGAGTAAGGTCTGCCCTCTTCAGATCTTCCACTAAAGCAGACAACACAAAGTTTTTCTGAAGAGCAGGCCGTGTTATAAAAGTCTTCCTGCACTGAGGGCAGCTGTAGATCCTCCGCAGATCATCTTCTCCATCCCAGTGGTTCTTAATGCATTTCATGCAGTAGCTGTGTCCACAGGGAATAGTCATTGGATCCTTCAGTAGATCCAAACAGATGGAGCAGGAGATTTTTTCCGCTTTCAATTTGGTTATTCTCTGAGCCATTTTACCTTTTTGTAACACTGACTGTCAGATCATAAAGGTGTGTTTTTATAGTAAATCTCTGGAACAACTCCTTTGTAGATCTATGAGAAAGAACAGAAAAAACATGTATGTAAATAAAATAAAAAAAAGTTTACTTTTAATTTAATGGGTTAACATTTATAAAATTATTTAACATTATGAATTGCATCAGATTAATAGTAAATGGGGATTTTATGCTACAATGGGTCACAATTAATACACAGATGTTCTAAAAATAAGTTTAAAATAAAACAACAAACCCACTGAACTTTGTTTTCCAGGTTTGAAACATCTTCAAACTTGGAAACAAAGTCCAATAGTTGGGAATAATTAAAGTGGTAAACACTGTATAACAGTGTTTGGTTGTAAATAGGGTTATACAGGAAGGAGAAACTCTAATTTAATGCTCTTTTAATGTTCTTAGAAATAGTTTGAATGCCATCAATAAGTACCAATTACTCATGGCGTGATTTTTCCTCTCCTTGGGGAGAGAATTCTGCAGAGCAGCAGCTGGATGATGAATTTAATCTATACTATAATACACGCTAGATTAAAAATGATCAGTCAGGGATCTAGAAAATAATAATAATTGTATGCGCACCGTGTAAATATTACAAT
>NW_015152263.1:0-5044 GCF_000732505.1 Cyprinodon variegatus
AATTGCGTCTTCCCCATCCACCTACAAGAAACTGTGCATTATGACTTTGCTTCAAATCAAAGCACAATATCAATTTACTTGACAACCGCATTCAGAACAACATTTGCTGATGAAAAAGGTATTCCTATAATTACAAACATTTAATTTTCAATGTTCCATGTTTTGTAGGGTAAATATATCATCTGCCCACTTGCTCTTTCATGGATGCCTTTCGTAATGAGCTGTTCTACTGCAGCAGAGAGTCTATAGATGGCATGTAAAAGAGTCGCCTTTTAGTCCTCCAACGTTGTGTGCATACGCTAAATTTAAGGATATATGCAATAACATACAGGGGATCCGTAGATATGGGTTAAATACAGCCATTGATGGGACCAGGAGAGCATTTTGGATGGGGTGAAGGAGCCTCGGATTGTTGCTCTGAGACAAAAACTGGTGTAGCTCTATTTGAACAGCAGAATTTGTCTGCCAGTTGTATTTCTTTAGAAGGAAGAAATATTTTAAAATCACACTAACAAAAATAATGAAAAGAACATTTATAATAATATTACTGTAACCTGATATCAGCCACTTCATCACCCACCTGCAGATTTGTAAAGCAGCCAACCCCCTGCAATAGTTCCCAGCTTTGGAAAAAGAACTTTAAGCGTTTCACCTAGCTGTAAAAGAAATATGTCAAATTAAGACTCATTAAAAATAAATGTAAATATACAGTGATAGTTCCTAATACAATATTAATACATGCAATGACAGCCCACTTCATCAGATCAACTTGAAGTGTTCAAAGATGCAAAATGACATAGCCAATTAGAGAGCAGAATTATTGGAGAATAAATATTATTGAGGTGAATTTAATGGTTCCTGCATTCAAAACATAAGCCTGAGTATTTTAGAAATTTCAGGTCTCCAGTGATTTTCACCAACATACATCTCCAAGATTTCAGGCTGGTTGAAGACAGACCTGATATTAAATAAGTGGAATTTCTGAGAGGAAATATCTTGTTGATGCCAGAGCCCCATGCAGAATTGATTGACAAGCATCAGACAATAGAAAGGCAACATGAACTCAAAGAAGAAGTGGTCCCAACCAATGTTCTGCTAAGATGAAGAGCAGATCTATTTTTAGGGCTGACACAGTCGATTTATCAGTCTAGTCCACTGTTTAAATAATTGTGGCATTATGAGGAATTACCTCATTGTGCGTTATGCTCTCATCGATGTGAGCCGTTTTCCGGCCCAATCCCGCTTTCATATGTATCAGTTGATCATCTTCTTTTGGTGTTTTTTCATAATGTTTTGGCAGTAAATAAAAAACCACATCTAAAGGTTTCATCTTTTTCGCTGGGACCAGGCTTGTTGGAGGAAATCGTCGTTTTCCTCTTCCCCTGTTGTAAAGTCCAGGAAAAGATCTGTTGTACAGAAATTTGAAGATAACCAAATTATACTGATTATTTCATTTCAAAGATCACTTTGATGACATAACCGATGACAAATTAGACAGTAGATTCAAAGAACCACAGAGTGATTTAGACATATATTGCATAATACAAAATAATAAAATACAAGGATTATTCATATGACTCAGTTCAAAATTATAATAGTCAATTTTGCTAGAAAGACCCAAGTCCCAAAAATGTAATATCTTTTATGAGAGATTTACATTGTGATGATTAGCTGCCGCAACAAAAGGTAATACTATTTTATGCCATATTAAGACATACAAGTGGAATTTTGGAAAACAATTAAAGGTCTTTATAAAAATGCTTCAAAATTGAATTGACAATAAATAAAGTTGTCATTTACCTGCTCATTTCCATTTGGACAGATGGTTCAGTTTGAGGTACCCTATGACTGTTGGACAACAGAATNGTGTCGTCTGCAAACTTCACCATGTGATTGGTGGTGAACCTGGGGACGCCGTCATGTGTCATCAGGGTGAACAGCAGGGGGCTCAGGACGCAGCCCTGGTGTTCTTTAACCAGCCTTTCGAAGCACTTCATCATGTCATGATGGGAGTCAGTGCGACAGGCCGGGAATCATATAGTGAGTTGACCTGAGGCTTCATTGGGACTGGAATAATGGTGGCAGGCTTGAAGCATGCGGGCACTATGGATTGGTCTGTGAGGTGTTAAAGATGTCTGTGAGGACAGCAGCCAGCTGATCTGCACACTCCTTATACACTCGCCCAGGTATGTTATCAGGTCCTTGGGCCTTCCTTGGGTTCACAGCTTTTTTCACTTCAGCTACGTCCAGGTTTAGTGCCTCCTCCCCCTGGTGTGGAACAGCTTTCACTGCTGGAGGCTGTGTAGTGCCTCAAACATTCCAAAGAAGTTGTTGAGTTCATTTAGGAAGTCAGTCTTTGCAGCATCTACCGGGGGGGGAGGGTGTGTTGTAGTCTGTGATCATCCGAATGCCTTTCCACATCCTCCTGGTGTTGCTGTTGTCGTGGAAAAGGTCCTGGATCTTCTGGCTTTGGTTCTGTTTCGTTGATCTGATGGCACAGTTTAAACTGGAACGCGCTGTTGTCAGTGCCTTTATCACCAGGCTTGAAAGCTGAGTTTGGTGCTTTTAGCGATTTCCGAACCTCTCCATCTATCCAGGGTGGTTGGTTGGCCTGGGTGGTGATGTTCTTTTTGATGCTGACGTCCTCAGTGCATTTGTTAATGTAGGCTGACACAGTCATAGCATACTCATCAATATTTAACAAGTTGTCATATGTTGCTGCAGCCTTAAATATGTCCCAGTCAGAGCATTCAAAACAGTCTTGGAGTTTCTCCATGGCGCCCTCAAACCACACACTGACCTCTTTAACTGTTGGTTTAGCCCTGATCAGTTGGGGCTTATATGCAGGGATAAGCATGACAGATAGGTGATCTGATTACCCGAGGTGGGGGGCGGGGGGCAGCTCTGAATGCATCTTTGATATTACAGTAAACCAGGTCTAAAATGTTTTCACCCCGAGTTGCAAAGTCCACATGTTGGTAGAAATGAGGGTAAACAGTCGTCAAGTTAGCCTGGTTAAAATCCCCAGCAATGATGAAAACACCCTCTGTGTGCAGATTGGAGTTTAGAGATAGCCTGGTATAGAGTCTTCATGGCCTCTTTAGTGTTAGCACTGGGGGGCACATAAACAGCAGTGTTGCTAACCACACTGAACTCTCTGGTCAGATAGAACGGTCTGCAGTTAACAGTTAGAAACTCCATGTCTGGAGAGCAGAAGCTGGTGACCAATCTAGCATTTTTACACCAGTTGTTGTTGATGTAAACACAGAGCCCACCAACCCGAGTCTTACCGCTTAGTTCTGTCTGTGGGGTTTCCTTCCTATCTTCACAGTTAGCCCCTCTCTGCATCCTCATTTTCTCAATCTAGCACCTCTCTTCCTCCGGCAGTTACGTTCCACTGTTGTTTTGTTTACATCCGTCCGTAGCACTCCGCAGCTTTTTAAACGATCAAAAATGTCTGGATTGAAAACATTTTGTGACCGTAGCTCCAGCAGGCGTTGGCGATCATAGATGCAGGTTTGATGTCTAGTTTGTATCGTATTAAGTGGCATATTATGTGAACTTATCGAAATAGTCGAGATGAGCCGTTCTTGGCCGCTGCTTTGGAGCACTGCCATGGCAACAAATAAATTAAATATTATAAATTCACTCAGTCTGTTTCGCCTTCAAGGCCACAACATTCTCTGTGTGAGTGTGTTTGTAGAGTATCTTTTTTGTGTCTTTCTCAAGGTTTATTCATAACATGTTACTGTTTAACCAAAGTGTCTGTAATTTGTTTTGACTCTGACCACTCTCCATTATTGTAAGTGAGGGGGAACGAACGCTGCTCAGGCATCCTAATGCTGTGCCATACTGATGATGACGATGGACTCTCTCTCTCTTTCTTTGCAAAGATATTATGAATAAAATGCCAACTGAGTGAAATCCATCAATCTCCATTTATTTAGCTAGGGTGAATAGTTGAATACTTTTGCATACTGCAGCATCTAACTAACACTGATGGTTTCAAAACAGATTGAGCCACAACCTGTCTTTCGGATGGGAACATATTACCTCAGACATTGACAGGATTAAACTCTGTGTCAAACCTTTGATATTCTAACCTTCCTTTCAGCCTATTTATTCTAGGCCAGATTTGTTCTTAGAAACACATATTGTAAAGGAGGAGAACCATGTGTTGAAAAGGAAATGAATTTATAATGTTGCCCTCAGCAGTGTTTCTCCAGGACCACATGGGCTCTAACAGCCTGTGGGATGAGACATGGGGGCTCTGAAGCTGAAAATAGGGTATTGCTCGTCTGATAGTGGAAGCCACAAACTAGAGGGAGATGACAGAGAAAAATGGGAACCATGCTCGGATTTACACCAGTGGCTCTAGTCAGATATTTTTGCATGTAATGTCAGCATACAGGTGTCTCTGTTTGCGTGATATGCTTTGCTGCTCCATTACAGGCAGGAAGTGCAGTGGTATTCTTAAACACAGCCGGAGGTTTAGGCTTCAGAGGAAACACTAAGGTGGAGCTAAATTTCATCTTGTAGCCGAGACTTTTTATTGTTTTGATGCAGATCTGCATAGGGATCTATTAAAAATAGGAAATTAGAACACCTCTAAATTTCATTGGTTTATTGCTGGAAGATGAGGCATCATCTGAGGTAACTGTAAAATCTGAATAAGGTTTAGACTGCTTTGATCCAGTTGAACTTTCAGAATTAGTAGAATCATTATGTTTATCTAAGCCTTGAACTTGTATGTTACATCCATTTCCAACCAAGTTATTTAAGGAAGTATTCCCTCTGATTTCCTTTTAGTTCTGATTAATATATTCATATTGCAGGGATATATACCGCAGGCTTTAAAGGTAGCTGTAATTAAACCGTTACTTACAAAACCGTCTCTTGACCCAGATGACTTTTTCAATTATAGACCTATATCCAATCTTGCTGTCTTATCTAAAATTCTTGGGAAAATAGTTGGCAAACAACTTTGTGACCACACAGTTTTGCTCAATAGTAGCTACTGTGGAACTCTCCTCTATTTCGGCAG
>NW_015152263.1:7811-17158 GCF_000732505.1 Cyprinodon variegatus
TTGTTTTTTCTGTCCCTAATCATGTCAGATCTGCAAACCTTTTGGTCCATGTCTATTGGAAAAGTTGAGTTTCCATCCAGCTGGAGTTTAGCAGGCAGTCTAAACAGCAAGGCAGTCTCTCTCTGTGTCCAAGTAACTCACAGCAGGGGGCCTATTTCTCTCCGGCTCCCAGCAGGGCAGGCATTCAGAGGCCCCCAGCTGTTATTCACCAAACTTGCAATCTCTTCTCTTTCATCATGTCAAGATGAAACATGGACACTGGGTCATGGCATATGGTACAACAATTCCCTTCCAACCCTTGTCCATTTTCAAAGAACTACAGTCAGAAAGGTGAGCTTAAATGACTGTTTGAAACCGTAGTTCCCCACGCCTGAAAGATTGCATGCGCAGAAAAAGATAGCTAACAAGACAAGCATGTAGGACGGCCTTACGTAAACCTATTACCAGAATTATGGACAATAAGGGGGACCACTTATTTAGATTATCCACCCTGAAATATAAGATCATCCTCTATACCTTTGAAATAGAGTCATTTTTTAATTACAGCGATGACAGAGTAAGAGTTGTATTCTGATCAGTTATCTTCTGATCGCTGCGCTGGTGGCTGCGCTGAAATCATTGAGGTGTTGGCGACACTGATGACTTAGACGTAGCTATATTTAATTACAAATATGATTTTTACCCCCTGCTCTCAGGTAAAACACTCTCAAAGAGAGAGACTTGAGCTAAAACCTAAACTAAAAGGTGTGGAATTGTTCTCCAACCTCTATCTAGTAGCATGAGGTGAGAGTGGAGAAGTGAATGCTTTCACAGTGTGAGATTCATCACTGGCTGCTTCCCCGCTCAGTTTGTACAGGAATATTATGTGAATCCACCGCACTCGCTGCGGGCATGGAGTCCGGACTGAATGGATCATTAAAGTTTCAAACAATTTAACCATTTGAAAAATTACCTAAATAATGTGTGGAGTTTTCTTTTATACCTCTTATTTGTTTCTCATCGCATGCTGCTACATCAGCACTGCTAGTTAATGAGGAATTCTGATGTTTATTTAATTGAAACATGATTCTGAAACTAAACCAAGGACTCATTAAGATAAATGGTCTTGTTCTGTTGTTAATTCTAGTATTTTGTAGTGTGCTGGAGTAGTGCTATTAACTGACTATGTCTCAACTAAATAAAGTGTGGTTGTTTATAATTATTTTATACTAGTATTCAATTTGTCCGTAAGAGTTATTTAATTACCTTTTTTTGAATTAACACCCAAAATACAATAATTTGTTCATATGTTTATTTTTTTAATTTTTTATGTTGGAGTGTTTCCAAAAACAAACATTGAAAAAGCTGATGTTTCGAGTCGGTTCAGAGACAAAATCAGCAGTGGATTCGATAATGAAGATAACAATAATTCAGAGTAAGACTGACTCATCGTCATCAATTTCAAAAGAAAGGATTTCCTTTATTTTCATGTAGAATAAAAGTGCCCCTTTGAGAATAAAAATGTTATTTATGCTCATCGGCGCAAAGAACGAAACACATTTATAGGGAAATATTTACAGTTTATATCCGACTGGATTTATATCCTCTCAGACATTTAATCTCACTTCATATGAAACTTTAGTTTTAGTCCCTAATGAACACCAGAGTGGGTGGTGCCACAGATCAATAAATACATGTGACAAGGTTGGAGGCAATAACTCTGATTGCTGTAAATATCAAATAGCATTCTGACACCTGCATAATACCTGGAGGAGGTTTAACATGAGGAATTAGGAGGAATAACCAAGTTCTCATGACCAAAACTTGCTTATTAACCAATGATTTTCTTAGAACATTGGCTTTGGGTCTAAACTGGGTTATGAGTCGGATAGACAGTCCCATCAGACCCACACATGTCCTGTTCATCACAGGGGTTAAGCAGGAGGAGGTTGGTCCACATAGAAGAGAAACGGAAGGGTAGCTGAGTTTTCAGTTCTAAAGTAAATCAGTTAAATTTGGATAATCAGCACACTGATGATAATATAAGAATGATTATATATTTATTTGTTTTTTTTATATACACATATATACTCTAATAATCCCAGAGGGAAATTACGTCACTGCATTTAACCCATCCCCTTGGGGAGCATTGGGCCAGAATAACAGTCTGTGGGAGTGGGGGATCAAACTCACAACCTCAGGATTCAAAGCCCTATGCCCTAACCACTAGACAGCCACTTCCTTTCATATATCACAGGTACAAAAGAAATGTTATACTTGATATGAGGGGGAAATTGATGTGGTTTGATGTCACTGTAGGCTTATTAAAGATCCGAGATAATCTATGTGTCTACAGTGAGTTTAGGAAGCATCCAGATATAATAAGCTGATGTTGCATAAACAGCAACATTTAATGCCTGTATGGACTCTTAAAGATAGAGCAGAGTCCTGCTAATGAAGAAATGTAACTTACTTTTTCCCAATGACATCTGTTAACCCCTCTGTGGGTCCTATGAGCTCTTCAAGCACAGATTCCCCCGTGGGTGTGTTAAACATTATAATCAAATAATGAACTGTCTTCCTGAAGGTTTTTTAAGAAATAAAATGATATTGCAAAATTATCCATAAAGCTGAGAGATCACAGCTTACCTTGATGTCCTTGTTAACTCCATCATCAATAATATACCCCACTTCATCACCCCACTGCACCTAACTTTGCCTTAACTTAAACTGTGCTTTTTTTCTCCTTTCTTCTCTGCAGTTGCCATGGTAACCACCACATCACCTTGATTAGCTGGCTCATTTAGATACATAATGACATTCTTTGTGCCATGTGTCACTTAGGGTTGAATTTGTGCATTCAGAAGTCAAAACAGGAAGCAGGGCCCTAAAAACTAACTTTGAGATCCAGCTGTTATTCATAAAGGAAAATGATTGGTTTTGTGCATCAGCAGGGTTTTATAATCAGTTTGTTTTGGTTGGTGTACTACATGTTTAGATGTTTTGTGTCTGTAAACCTTCAGTATGGATTTAAAGCAATGATTTATAGAGACCCCGATCAGGATGCTTCCTGCATGTCTCTGGTCAGAGGCTTTTAAGGCACACTGCACTGAAGCAAGAGTTGAGCAAAACACAGTGGACAGACAGTAGGTCTTATCAGGCGTGATGCAGAAGTTTGCCCTGCAACTAAAGGGTTGTCAGAGGGTCTGTTGGTGTCTGTGTACAGCAGCTACATTTCTGTCAGTTGGCCCCAGGGCAGGCTCAGCTCGCCACCATCAGTGTGTGAGGGAATGACTGGATCTAGAGTAAAGAACTTTCTTCGAGTCCTGATTGAAACGCTTGAGAGGTACAGGCCATTTGCCATTTACCACTGGTCCCAGAATGAAGAGGAAAGTGTTGCTGGAGGGAAAATGGTTGGGTTCCTTTCCACCACTTCTTGAATCCTTGACCAAACATTGGATGTTTTTTTCCCGGCATGACTAAAGTGTGGAAAGTGACCGCCAGTGTACGGGGGTCTGAGCGGCTCCAACAGAAATAATCTTTTAAGACAAGATGGTAATCTGGATGAACTGACTGCACTGACAATGTTTTTCAGGATAGATTCAAACTACTTTTTACCCACTGATCACAGCACATATAGCTGCCATTGTTCCAGGCCAAGAAAGGATAGGGTAGCTCCGCCCAATGCGCATCAGACCCGCTTTTTCCACTGAATAGCTGGAGGAGCAAAGCTACTTCATCAGAACTAAACTTGTGCAAGCATCAAAGATGAAGCAGCACATGAATTTTGCTGTTCTTTCTGCTTTAGGGGTGACCAGCTGTACTTTCTTTTCCCGGACATGTCCTACTGTTCATATTCCATAGGAATATGGAGATCTGAAATACATTTCTAGACATCTATAATGTTTATTCTACATGTGGAGAATTACATTTTGTTTGAGATGGTCATTTAGACAAAGAAAAAATGTTCTTTCAGATATCAGGAATACATATTCAGTAAAACTAATGCACATCGATATGGCTTGACTATTGTTACCGTGAAAATATCATGGGATTATTTTTTGAATGGTAGTGGATCAATATATCTATGTAGGTGAAATCATCTGACAGCAGGTAAAGATCAAGAATAAAAGCTCCTTCTTCATGTTCCATTCTAATAGATGGAACATGCCGGTGAAGATTCTCAGATCATAGTCATTCCAAAAAAACAAAAACTTTGTTTTCCAAGTTTGAAGACGTTTCGCCTCCCATCCAGGAAGCTTTTTCAATTCGAAATGTAAGAATTAGTGTAACCCCTGACTAACGTTAAGTAGGTTATGGGAATGCAAACATGTGGACCAGTCAAAAGGTTCGGCAGGAGTACAATGAAACTGAAGTGAGTGCAGAATGAAATAGCTGGAGACAGGAGATGCGCAACAATAATAATTGTATTGGTAAGCAAAATAGAAAAAATATAGAACATTTACAATTTCAATAACAATAAGCCGGCAACAGAAAACAAAACAAAACCCCAGTCCCTGAGCTCAGTGTTTGTTTGTTTTTTTTTAGTCAGTCAAGGCCTTTTATAGTTTAGTTCTTTTCCTCTCCGTCAGTGTGAGTTGTTACCACTTTGTTAACACGTGAGGATGAGGATCTTCTGAAGAGGGATCCTCAGATGAGAGTTCGGTTCAGTTCTGGGTACAGGCTCGCCATCCCCTTCCGGAGAACATCAGGTATCCAGGAATCCGATTTGCAGCTTTCTTAACCATCAGAAAAAACCTAACCAAGTTGAGGTTTCAGCACGAGCACCGCAAGGGACCTAGTCACACAGCCTCTCTAGCTCGTGTTCAAGAGTGCAAAAAGTCCGCAACGTGTTCGTGAAAACAGGAAGTAAAGCGACAGAGTGAAAATGACATTTCCTCCTTTCAAAATAAACGTTTCTTCAAATTAAAACTCTAAATTATTTTACAAATAGTAGGAAGAGAAAAGTCGTTTTCTCTACTTGGTTACATTAGCGTGTTTCAAGCTTTATAGAGTAGACCAACAGCCTTGTGTTGGCTTAGAAAACATGGAAATTGAACCGGAAGGACAGGTCCGCCACTTATTACTGGGAAGTCTTTGAGGTCTTTTTGGCCTGCAATACCCAATACTGGTCTATTCCTCTGAAAAGGGGGGTCATTAGGAGCATTGTTGGCCTGACTTACCATGTGAAATACCTTGGTCCCCTGCATGGAGATGATCATTATGATAGCGGGAAGGAATCAACTCTATCGTTGCGTTGTAGGTTTTTGAGAGCTGAAACCTGAGTCCCCCCCTTATTGTTTTTAGGACCATAATGTTCAATATTGGACAAAGAAGACAGATGGTTTAAAGGGGTGCGAAGGAAGCCATGAATGGTAAGAGAGAAAAACCAACCTTAAACAGAGGACTTAGAAACTTTTCAATAAACCTGCTTTGTGAAACGGACCCCTGCTCTCATTGAATCTGTTCAGGGAGCTGATGGACAGAAGAACTTTCAGCAGAATCTNTCTAGTTGGTGGACAAAGCAACACCTCGTCTGCCAACCAAAGCTTACATTAGGCCAATATATGGATCATATGAAAAAGCAGAGAGCTTTCACACTCTTGGGCCGATCTCAAACAGCCTAAGTGTGCGTTGGACAAGACAGATTGTTGTGTGTTTATCAACATACAAATATGGAGAGAATTTAGCTTGCAGGCAAGGCTTGGACATGTTAGGTATGAGTGCCTGGATGAGCTCATAGTTAGAGTTGTAAGCTTAGAGGTAACATGGTTTGAAGTCTGTAAGAAATTGGAGACTGAGACACAGCAGACTGCAGGGAACAAAGCAACCTTTTAATTCAAACACTTGCAAGTGGAGAGCATCACAGTTAGACAGAAATTTGTTAGTGAGCTCTAACTGGGGTTCCTCATCTCCCTGGATATATAGAGTAGAGCCCTTTTGCTTGCACAAGCGGTTACAAAAGACAATGCACAAAACATTGGTTTAAACAGAACTGACCACTTGTTTACAACTGATAAGCAACACCTGCAGAGATGTTTATCCTGTTATGAAACTCTGCAAGGTCATCTTACAACCTTGTGACCCTCAACAAATACACTTCTTACATAAAAAGAAAGATATAAGTTGAACACACAATTTTCACTTCACAATGGCCAAATATGGCTGTCCTGTCAAGATGCTTATATAAGTGAGTCCTTTTTAATATGGACCCTGATTCAATAAAATCCTTTTTTTGTTTTTGTTTATTTAGTTGTCTTCTTGGATTATCGTTGCATCAGCAGTTTAAAGGTTACAGAAACGAAATATACAACAAGTAACTCTAGTTTCTAGTCTGGAAAAGATTTCTTCAGTACGGCAGTTCCTTCATTATTCTAAGCTTGTTTCTTTTCTTTAGTCTTTTCTTTTCAATGCATGAAGGGCTGATGAGGACCTGTTCAAATTACCCTCACAGGAGATCTGAAGGTTAAACACTAAAAAATTAAACTGGAAAGAATCAATGCTTCCAATCATTTATCATTTAGCTGTTGGATGCCCCTCTGAGCAACTGATGCTTCAAGCCCAACCGGTAAATATGATTGTCATGCAAATCCAAGTGTGGATGCTCTCTGAGTCACCTGGTGCTTCAAAGGATGTGTCAGTTTTTGTTTTTTAAGTTACCTGTAAAAACGGTAAGTTATGAGGGGGAGTTGTTGGGTTTATTATTTATTATTCATGTCACCTATCTGTCAGCCAGATTAGATGGGGTGCATGGCCTTCCTTCACATGGTGTATCACATTGTGTGTACAGAGGCAATTTATTCTGTCTGTACAATAGGCACAAGAAAATGATACTTCCCTGAGCCAGATTGATATAGAAGAGCTGTCATAGCAAAAGGTTATTGACTCTGAAAAGAGGATAACCACGGAGATGAGGAACCAAGAAAGAGTTTTTATTTGTAAGAAAACGTGAATGGACTGGAGATGGAAGCCAGCGGACTGAACCGCCCCGTTCTGCAGAGAAAATGAGGACTATAGTGAAAGTTTGATGGGAGCCGATCAGTAAAGGTGAGAAGCAGCTGACTCACACGGAACTTTGAAAAAGGTTGGAGGGTAGACAGGCAGGTGTGGCTCAGGCAAGGCAAGGCAAATTTATTTGTAGAGCACAATTCAGTACAAAGACAATGCAAAGTGCTTTACATGATTAAAATACAGGAAGATAAAACAGAAATAGTTGTTTCCCCATCAGATACGACTGTTATAGACTAACAGAAGTATTTTAAAGTCTATTCTCTGAGATACAGGGAGCCAGTGGAAGGACTTTAGAACTGGGGTGATGTGCTCTACTTTCTTAGTCTTAGTGAGGACACGGGCAGCAGCGTTCTGGATCAGCTGCAGCTGTCTGATCCACTTTTTAGGCAGACCTGTGAAAACACCGTTGCAGTAATCAATTCGACTAAAAATAAACGCATGGATTAGTTTTTCCAGATCATGCTGAGACATTAGTTCTTTAATCCTGGAAATGTTCTTCAGGTGATAGAAAGCCGACCTTGTAATTGTCTTTAAATGCTTTTGGAGGTTCAAGTCTGAATCCAGTACTACACCTAGATTTCGAGCCTGATCAGTGGTTACTAGCTGAAGCGACTGGAGAGGCAGGAGAGCAGAGGCAGCCAGGCAGCCAGGAAAATTTCTTTATTAAAGGAACCTTCAGATTGGAGATACTTGAGTCGGGATCTTACTAGGAAAAAGAGAGACTGATACACAGAATAAAAATGTGCTCCGAAAGTAACTGGAGAATTCAGTTAGGATTCAGTCAGGTACCAGGCTGAAAGCGATAAAGAACGGATGCTCCTCTTCCTGGCATCAGTTTGAGACTTTATATAGACAAGGCCTTGTATTGCACGTTTCCAAGCCATACAAGGCCTTGTCTATATAAAGACTCAAACTCACTGCGGATCCAGACATTTGAATTGAGAAAGCTTTCTGGAGAGGTGGAGAAATGTCTTCAAATCTTGGAAACCAAGTCCAGTGGATATTTTTTTTTACTTTTACAAAAAAAGTATAGTAAATAGTGTTGACTGTATATACTGAGATCCTTATCTTACTCTACAGAGGTACTGCATGGGGGTCACGAACGTTTTGGTTGATTAGACTTTTTTATACCCCCCCTGCAGTTTTTTCACTAATTGAAATGTCTTTAATTACACATTAACATCAATTCAACACACCGTAGTAAACAGATAAATGGAGGCAGAAGATGTCTTTCATCAATGCACACATTCAGCGACACACAGGAGCTCTTTCAAGCTGGACACCGTTTAATTCACAACACCTGTCCCATCAACCTAATCCCAGGGAGAAATGAATACAGTTACAATAGTCTATATGTAATAGAGTCACTATAGGACCAGTTTCATATCACACAATTTTATACAATATATATCTCGCCACCAATGGGGGTCTTTGGCCTAGAAAACGCTGGAGACCCCTGCTTTAGAGAAGAGGAGAACCAGAGGTCACAATCAAGCATCAACTGAAAATCTATGTTTCTCCCATTGCAGTGTTGGTAAATATCCTCAGCATTAGATAAGCCTCTGAATGTGCAAAGTCTGCGGTGTCAGCTATTGTCACAGCTACTTATAGTGTATGCATCATTAGAAGTGACCGACTGTTGGTTTGGTTTCTATTCTGTTCAGCATCTGAGAAAAAATTGCAGCAGCATTGATTTATTTTTTTGGTTTGCTTCTAGTTAGTAATCTTCTTGTTTCAAGAAAAAAAGAAGATCCTTTGGGCTCTCTTTTTTCAGAGTAATATGGTGTTAGGTTTAGTAGAGGTTTACCCTGTCATATGGCTCACAGCCCCTAGATTTTAAATGACTTGATTTTGTTTTAACAGATTGTTTGGAAGACAAGAATTGATAAAAATTTTCACCTGTTGCCAAAACATTTTCATTTTAGTCAACTTGAATATATTAGATATAAATTCAGGGAAATATCAGAATTCCTACTCCATCTGGAAATTGATTAGTGTTTTATGCTTAAGGGGGGAACAATAACACTGTGAGATAAATCGAGGTATTCCTATTTTCTCTTTTTCTCTATGTTTACTTTCTTCCTACCCTCCTCACTCAGGCTCTTCTCTGCTCTTCCTTCTAAGTGTTAAATGGTTTGGTCTTAAGTCCAAGGACCTCTCAGGGATTTATTTATTTATTCATTCACTGGTGGAGGTGAGCTACACTAGCCAAAGCTGCCTTAGGGATCACTGACAGTAGCCAGGCTGCTGTACACTGGGGTTTTTTTAGACAACACAGTCAGTGTATTCTCATTCTCAGTTTGTATAAAATCGTACGAAAAGTGATGCACAGTAATTTTGTATGTTTTTGACGTTTT
>NW_015152263.1:17805-29388 GCF_000732505.1 Cyprinodon variegatus
TCGGCCCGTGCATTGCCTTTGATCCCCTAACCAACTGCTCTAGTCGTCGAACTGGGTGGGGGGGGGTCATCGAGAGAGTGTCTAATGCCTAACCCTAAGATAAAACAGCAAGCAACCTAGTTAGAGACATGAAGAAGTAATTATTGCACTGTTTTTCCCAGTTTTATGTCCGTCCGTGGATCTGCTTTTTTTCGTCTGTCTGGCTGCGCATGCGCACTGATCTGTTTTTTCGAGGAAAAATGTCAAAAACTAACGAAATACTGTGCATAACTTTTCGTACGATTTCATACGAACTGATAATGAGAATATGTTGACACAGCAGTAGTGTCCCAGCCAAAGATACAATGTCTGAGACAGACGGAGTGGCGGTTTGAAAAGGTGACCCACTGGCAATAACATGAACTTACATTCTGAACCAACAAATCAAACTCTGTCCTCCCTCATTTCCTTCCAACCTTTCTAATCAACCTAAGCTCTTTCTTTCATCATAGTCAACCTTTTCTTCTTCTGTATTTCTCTGAAAGTGTTGGTATTTTTCAAACATACTAAAAGTGCAACGTTAGACCATTTTCAAACTGCTTCACCCTTGGCACAGACCCTAAATTCACTGTAGACTTACTAAATAATCCATGGCCTTGTCTGTCCACCCAAAAAAAAAAACTTTCTAGTAATTCCCTATGGCGCTGTCACTGCAGCTCAACAGAAGGCCGTTCTGCATCCTCCACCATAGATAGTGAATGAGGACACATAATTTTAATCAATTATGGGACAAAACAATGCCTAAAGACCACAGGACTCAGACAGCAAGTCAGACAGTCACGCAGTTATGGTGCATTTCAGACTGGACGGGGGGGGTCCTAACTGCATATAGTGAGGATTGATACACTGCAGTGGAGTGGACTTAGGCGAACTACATAAAGGCTATGTCTTGAGTAACTGTTGAAATGAAACTAGATTTAGGCAGCCTCTCCTACGATTTCCTGTAATTTGCAGCATGTTGGGTAATTTCACCTTCTGGCTCTATTTTTGCACTTGTCTCCAAATGTAGGTAATTATATCAGGACCTCACTGACAATGCAGCATCTTTCAGCCACAAAGGTATAACGAATGATTCATAAAAGACCAAGAGTCATTTGCATCAAGAATGATAACAGGAAGTGTACTTAACCATTTGAATTCAAGCTGAGTTTTTTTCTGCCTGCAGCGAAGTCTCTCAGCCCCAATCTTTGCATCTGAATAAATCATAGAAAGGAACACATCTGGCTCTTTAGTGAGAGCGCTGCAGAGAGCCAATAAGAGCAATGAGGAAAAATAACAGAGAATACTAACAATAGTGGGGGATAAAAGGTGGAGATAAAAACAGCGTCAGGAGGCCGGGGCAAGAGAATGAAAATATGATGCGAGCAATAGGGTGAGAGAAAAGGCAATAAGAGGAGTGGGAGGAAAGAAGCAGCGCTGCGGATGAGCTTTCAAATATCACTCACAGATGCACATTAACTCATTTGTTCTTTAAATATAGAAAATAAATTATCCGTTCTGAAACAAACAAAACACGACTCAATAAAAATCCCACTCAGTTTACAACCAGTTTTTCTCCTTATATAAGCCAAGTGTTGGGTGTTCTAATAGCAGAAGCAATTCACAGCAGCATCCTTCCCAGCTCTAATGCCAACTTTAACATTAGCTTCCGTTGGTTCTATAATTAGGGGTGGGAACTGATTTTAGAGCGTGAACACTGATTATAATCTTCAATGTTCCGAAAACACTAATGCACAATTTGAGATGAGTAAATGAGACCCTCTGGAAGTTAATCTAAAACTTTATTTTACTAAACAAAAAATGGAAATAAAAAATGAAATAAGTATATTTAGGAAGAACCCTTTTGACAATAAGCGCAACATTTAGAACTTGATCTGAGAGAAGGTTGCTTTGTTGAGAACCACGTTTTGCTGGTCTAAAATGCTGTTGTTATGATGTTGGCCTTTTTCAAATTAGCCAGACAAATAATCTAGAACCTATGCTTTAAAAACCTTGGTTATTAAGTCTTCTTTTTAATTGGATTATAATTAGGGTCACACACAATACTGCTGTTAAATAATTAAATATCTGCTGCTACAAAAACTGTCTTCTTTGGGCCTTAGATTAATTTTAAGTTTGATTAACACTAGAACTCCCACGGCCGTCATTTTGACGGTTCTGAGATTTTGAAGGGAAATAACTTTATCTACATTAATCATATGTGTCTGATGTTGACTGACTTTCCCTGTTTCTATATTATTCTTTCATTCCTGGGTTGGCCCCTCCTTGGTGCCTTCGCTCTTGGGGTCCCTTTGGGCGTCTGGGGCTTTGAGTCTCCCCGCGCTGGACTCGGTGCTCTGGGGGGGCGCATCTTCGGCTCTCCACAACCACTATTGAGCATTTTCTCTATGGATAAACTTTAAATGTACAAGTGCACCCTCACAAACAACTGCAGGTGCTTGGTTCCAGGTACTGAGAGATTCACTTCCTGCAGAAAACCCACATTCATATCTTCAGGTAACACAGAGTACATGTCAGACTTAATAATAATACTTCAGCGATAGTTTCAAGGTGTTGCTTCATTGTATGTCTCGTACCATGTCTTTCGGTTGTGCTGTTCTTTTTGCATCTCGTTGCAGGTGATTAAGAAGACATTGTCTCCTTTCTATCTCCTTTTCTCTTTTTTTTTCTTTTTCTTCTTCAGTGTTTTTCTCTTCTGTTCTATTTACAGTGCAGAGTCCATATAAACTGTAAAACTCCCTGCATAATTATAATAAAGCAATTTATATGCATGAAACAAGCGGAGCATTATGGCAATTGCCATACTGCTAAACTTGTGAAAGTAAAATCTGTTGGGCTCTTTTTGGCATCAAGACAATTATTCTTATTGCCACATTGCCAGACAGGACACAGTTAAAAAGGCTTTAGAAAGACTTCAAAGTATTGATGATAGTTATTCAGGTGGAGAGGGAGATACCGATGAGCAGGACGGAAGCGGCTCAGATTGTGACCAAGGATCAATGACCCATCAGACCAAAGTGAAACTTTTGTTCAAGTTTTGGATAGCACTGCCCACACCTCAGCCAGTACACTCAGCAGCCCAAAAGCCAAACCAGAGCCCGTGGTCTGCTGTAATCACACACAGTTCGGCATGCCGACCATATGCGCTCCGCAGATTACCAGCCCCTCCGCCGCTGAAGAGCAGCTTTGGCGAGGCAAAGAAAACAGCGCTGGGTGCTTCAGTACATCCTCCCCAAACTGAAGAAGGCACTCTACCCTTATCTGGCTAAAGACTGTTGTCTCGGATTTGGAGCCACTGATCCTCATCCAGGATGCTTCATAATCGGCTGAGAATCTCTCAAGGCAAAATTGTAGACCACGCCCAGATGAAGCCAATAGAACAACATCATCTGTGAATAACACAGACGTGATCCTAAGGCCACCAAAACGGATCCCCTCAACATTAAGCATGCTTGTAGCAATAGTGGAGAGGAAAAACTCCCTTTTAACACGAAAAAACGTCCTGCAGAACCAGACACAGTGTGAGCGGCCATCTGCCAAGGCCGACTGGGGTTCAAGGAGACAGAAGCGGAGATACAAAAAGCAGCTGTAAAAGAACCCCAAAATGTATCTTACCAGTAAGGCTTCAGAGTGTGTCCACTACAGGTGGAACCAAACCTCCGGCCCCCTTTTTTAAATAGGGGGACCATCGCCCCAGTCTGCCAATTCAGGGGAACTACCCCCAATGTCCAGGCAATGTTGCAGAGTCGTGGTAACCAACACAGCCCCACAACATCCAGAACCTTAAGGTTCTCAGGGTTGTGTAGTTGCGCTTTGCTTTATGTAGTTGCGATTTCCTTAACGATTTGTAGTTGCAGTTTGCACTTCAGGGCCACCGTACGAATCTCATCCACCCCTTGGGCATTGCCACAAGCTTTTTAACCACCTCAGTTACCTCAGCAGAAGAGGGGGGTTAACCCTAGGCTCTACTTCCTCAGTGGTATACGTATTGGAGGGATGAAGGAGGTCTTCGAAGTACTCCGCCCACCAACACACGATGTCCGAAGTTGAGGGCAGCATCACACCACCCCCACTATTATTAGTGTTGGTACCCCACTGCTTCTCCCTCCTGAGACGTACAGTATTTTCATACAGACCCTTTAAGGCTAAGAAATGCTGAATTCAGCAAAAGGATGTTTTTTTATGAATAATTTCAAACTATGCAGCACAAATACTCATTGTGTTGCATATGTTGCATTTATTTATTTTTTTTTTTGAAATTTTACGGAAATACTCATTCAGTGCCAACAAAGATTCGTTCCACTTTATGTAAATGTTTAACTATATGTGTGAAGTGATTTGATTGTTTCTCAGGCTAATGATGGAATGGGCACATCTGTGAGCATAATGCGCCTGCCTATTTCTCTGCTCAGTATTCAAATTGACTTGTTTCATCTGGCTTGTCCTGTCAAGAGACAGCTGTGCAGGTCAGAGCTGTCCCTTCACATATATGCATGCACTCTGGAACTCTGCAATTGCACTGAATAGCAACAGCATCCTGAGATGGAGAATTGCATTGGATCTGGGTTTTCAGGGTTTTTTTTTTTTATCTCTGGAAAAGAAATGTTTTCTTTTTCAGTTTCAGGTTCATGTTAGGGGGTCATTCAGTTTGTGCAGCTTCAACCCAAACCAATCTACCGTTATCATTATTACTCTCCAATAGCCATAACAAAGTGTGTCTGTTCAGGAAATATGAGGCTGTCCATATGTTGCAAAAACAAGTGCCGTCTTCCAGAACGCTCCATAAATCACAGAAACTTTCTGTATGCTGCAGCGTATTACTGCATTATCTATTCATCAGAGAGATCAGAGGGAGCAGCATTTATCTCATTGTCGTTATGTTATCAGTTGCTAAGCTGGTTTCCTGCTATCCTGAGCATGAATATTGTAGTCATATTAAATTGTCTAGACTGCAGGACTATTATAAACAAACAGAATAAATAAGCATAAAGAGGAAGCAAACATTTGGTGGAAGCAAAAAAAGTAAGAAAACGGCAGACAGATTGTCTGAGATAAAAATAGTTACTTTTGAGCCAGATCTCCTTCGGTCTCAGCTAAATATAGTAATGTCTGCTCCTTAATGGTTATGCTCCAAAAACCTTTATTGAGATCTGTAACACATAAATGCACTCGTTTTGCAGAATGCTCCATAGAGCCTTTAAGCTAATTTAGGACTCAGCTAAGAGACACAAGGGAAAACGAAGTAATATGACCTCAAAGTGGTATTTCTGCACGGTCAGTCAAATCTGAGAGCGCATTCAGTCGCTGGGAGTCACAATCTGCAGTTTAAGATGAAAAGGGCCTTGGATTAAAGCTAGGGTAAAGGGTCAGTTCAACAAATATGCAACTGTCCCTGTAATTCAACAGAAGAAAGACTCTAAAATACAATCATATCTTCTTATGCTTGGATAGTTACAAGGAGCTTCAGCAATCGTCAGGGGTTTATAGATATTAGCATGAAAGTTGTTTTGTTCCAAGGTCATTTGATAAAATGGTATATAAAATGATTGATGTTTTAAAACTGGATTTGGAGGCAAAAGTTGGATTTTTTTATTGTTTTCCCTCATTTACCCTGGAACTCAGACATAAATAATATTTATACACATGCGCTAAGTTTTATTAGGATAAGCTCATTACAGTTCCTGTTAAACTTTAACAGGGTTTTCCATTCTGTCTGCATATTTATCCTCCCTTTAAGGAAAAAAGGTCCATTTAATTCTAAAACCTCCAAAGTTCAAATGATGTTCAGATCTGGGTAGGGCGGCAGTGGCGTTGGATGTGGGAGTTTGCCCTGAAATCGAAGGGTTGACGGTTCAAGCCCCGGCTCCGACTTTCAGTGTTGTTGTGTCCTTGGGCAAGACACTTCACCTGCATTGTCTACTGAGGGTGGTCAGAGGACCCGGTGGCGCCAGTGTACGGCAGCCCCGCTTCTGTCAGTGAGCCCCAGGGCAGCTGTGGCTACAATGTAGCTTGCCACCATCAGTGTGTGAATGAGTGAATTAATTTAGTGTAAAGCGCTTTGGTCAAGTCTCCTGACTTGAATGAAAGCGCTATATAAGTACATGCCATTTACCATTTAGGAAGGCTTCATGCTGACCAAGATGTGAATCAGCAGACAGAGCAAAGCACTAGATTCATGGTGTAATACAAGATGAGCAGGTGTGACAGGTTCTTTTATTGTCTGCCTGTTTGGCTTTCCAGGAGAATGGCTCCTTACACACTGCACTGCATCAAGGCTAAACCAGCACAGTCGTGATGAAGCTTTGCCTTCAAATGTGGGCGCCTAGTTCTAGTCAAAAGAACTTACTGCTCCAGCTGACCAAGACAGTTTCATGCTCTGCGCGATGAGTGGTACCCAACAAAAGGTCCAGAAGAGATGGATGAGGAGATTTTGTGATGAAGACACTGACTGATCTGCACAGAGTTCTGATCTTACCCTGAAGGAACAACTTTGGGATAAGCAACCAGAACTTATCATCCAACCTCATCAATGCACTTCTTGAACAGCAGAAATGGAATTTCATTAATTTGAAGGACGACGAGCAAATATTAAATCAAGTGTTGTCAGTTTGCTTCCAGTATGACTCAGTGGATCAAAGGCCCTTTAAGGACCGAAAGCAGCTTTAGTCAATTTAACCCTGTAAAACCTCGAATATAGAAAAAAATAAAGAATTTCAACCACTCAGATATTGTTGTAGGAGGCCCTTGAGGCTGAAAATGATGTGTTTTCAAAAATGTTATGTTCTAGTATGTTTTTACAGAAATGTTGTAATATTGCAACATTGGGCCAAATGGGGAGCAGAATTTCCTGTGTTTGTACATATTGTCTGAACAACAATACAGAACTAAGGACTCATTCGCAGGGTTTTGCTTTTATCCCAGAACAGTATAACATGAAAAATAATCTCAGTCATGTTTTTTTACTTATTCCATAAAAGAGAAGTTTTTATTTACAATGATAGTCAGAAAAACAGTTCCTTTCCTCTGAAAAACAGAGACAAACATCGCACATGCAACAATGGGTATTCGTATACCCTTTACTGTAGTGTCTGCAACTTCCTCTCTTGACCTTCATGGGGAAATGTCCAGTGAGGTCCATGCACACATCGAGTGGCGGGTGTGCACATGATTTCTTGGAGGGACAATTTGGACTCCCATCATCTGAGGATGGTCTCTTCCTAGCAGTCAAAGGACTTCCTGCTGCGTCGGGGTTCCCACTGCCTGATGATGGACGTCCTCTTTTTGGAGTTGTGAGTGTCCATCTGATTGAAAAGAGAAGAATCAGTATTAATAATAATAATAATCAATTCATGCACATGTCAAAAATGCATGCAGATATCGTAAAACATGGCTAATGGCAGGATGCGTTCATTTTCTTGGGGCTCAATGTCCATATTGGCTGGGCAGTCAGAGGGCTCTTTGTTTTCTTTGTCCACAAAGGGATCATTGTCTGACTCCTCGTCACTCGCATCTGTGACATCAAGGGGTACGTCCACATCACTCTCTTCATCTTGGACGATTGCAATGATATCCTGCACACAAATGTATATATACATAGTACACATACTTATATTCTAGATAACCTGCAGGAAAAGACGGGGTGGTGGAGAGATTGATTTTAATTTGATTTGAAGTGTTTTCACTTTGCACTGAAGTAACCTATTCACACATTTCACTGGTCACACAAAACTGTGTAGCCGACCAATTCCAAACTGATTATCATCAAAATAGGAATGCAAGTAGCCTCCAATTTACAGCCACACCTTACATCCCTGAACATCAACCCCTGTTCCAGAGCAATGCAATGCAAAGGCCCCTCCAAGCATCCCCCACACCTGCTTTGACTGTGAATTAATTGGAACATTTCCTTAATCAATAGCCAAGACAAAGGGCAGACATGCACAACATGTCTATTGTGTTGTAGACATGTTAAAAAGCCCTGCCTTCTGTGATAAGGGAAACATACTGAGTCTTGAAGGTGGTTAGAAATCCTTATAAGTAAATTAAACTGATTATATATGGTAATATATCTTTGCATATTATGTTCTAACGCAATAATATATATAATCCAATATAAGGCTAAAGGCTAAAATGTGTTAATTCTGTGTGGTTCAAAGTTATATTGGGAAAAGTTCTCTCAAGACATTCCTCTCAAAAACAGGGTTGTTTTGACTACCACGTTCACTCAATGTTGTAATTTTGCAACAGCTACAAAACAAGCTCTAAATAAAATCTAGGGCACATTTTCCACAATAACTACATATTTACATGGTGTAGACACTGTAATAGTGTGGAATGATGGCTGAACTTCAAATAAACCCCCTCACTGCATCTCCTGTATGTCACTAATCTAATTTCCCCATGCTTTTTGGAAGATCAGTCTTTCTGCATATCGCAAATGTGGCGTAAAATGACAGAAAATGTTCTGCTTAAGTAAGTCATTTGTTACGTCATGCTCTGAATGATTCTGGGAGGGAAGAGCTTTTTCTGAACACCTGCTTGGATGGAAATCTTGATTTTCTGTCTGAGATTCAAAGCTTTTTATTTTAATTTTTTTTTTTAATCTATTAAGGTTGTTTTTTTTTTTAACTGCAGTTTTTAGGGGGGCAAAACATCTGCTTTCATTCACATGTATAATACATAAAGTAAAGTTCTGAAAGTGACTCTAGCCGCCCTGATAAATGACTGGAGTCACACAGTCGTTTAATGCTTCTTCTATTCTTCCCACCCCCTCGGAGTTCATAGAAAAACAAGTGATTATTATTCAAAACTGTGACTGGCCGTCTATACCTCATTAATGGCAACCGACAGATGAAAGACCTGGAAGAGTGAGGAGATTATGGGTTAGTGTTTCAAACAATTTTCACCCACGTTTTGATGAATAGCCCCTAAAAGGCAAAGAGCAGATCAATAGCAGAATGCTGATGTGAAAAACACTTTAAACGACATCCATCCGTCTGTCCATTAGCTGTGAAAGACATTTGCAGAGGGGTGCAGCCCAGCATAGTGAAAGGTAACATATAGGTCAGCCATGAATCATGGAGGAGAAACACGTGAATGAATCAGAATCAGTCAGAATGCTGAGTGATGCTGATGGCAATGCTAGGTGAGGCTCCAGGGAATCTCTACATACATTAGGCCTAACATTATGACTAAATGTGTTAGTGGCTCATTTTGGCTACCAAAAAGCCCCTGAACCATCAAGGTATGGAGTTCACTGAAGTCATCTGACTCTCAAATCTTTGCAGTAGGTCCTAGAAATCCTTTCCCTTATGAGGTGTGGCCTCCGTTAACCAAGCTTGCTTATACACAACATTCAACAAATTATTTGCTTTGGGTTCAGCATGACGAAATATTTGTCGTTTTGTTCCTTAAGTCATTTTTGAAGCTCAGGGATGATTATCTCCCTGAAAGACAGTGACGAGAAAGGATCTTCACCACTATACCATCACCAAGGAGGCCAAATCGGTTATGTTTGTAGAAGAAAACTTGAAAAGTTTAGCCTGATGACAAGGTACAATTTGTTAAAATTTCGTAAAGCTCCAGGTCTTCCAAAGAAGTTGGTCATTGTGTAGGTCACAATTTGGGGCAAAATTCAGTGCTTTGTGGAGGTCTGCGCTCTCAGAGTCCTTTTCTAGTTTAATATTTTAGACTTCGACTTGGACAAATTTATTTGTAATTTTGTATACATGAGTGTAAACAAAAATACATTTCGTTTATAACAGCTCTAGACAATTTCATTTTCTAAACTGTAGCCTTGAAAACTGTAATAAATACATACAAAAATTGTCATATAAACTTATGACTATATATTTACAGTTCTAACATTATTTTTTTCATATATAAAATGAATAACCTATTTTACACAACATTTAGCAGTCTAATGGCAGTGGGAAGAAACTGTTATGGAATCTCATGCACCTGCATGGAATGCTGTGAAGCCTCTTCCCAGAGGGCAGCAGGGAGAACAGTCCATGTTGGGGGGTTGAGGGGTCATTGATGATGTCACGGGCTTGGGACATGCAGCGCTGGGATGAAATGTCTTTAATGGAGGGAAGAGGAGCCCCCATGATCCTCTCTGCTGTTCTCACTTTCTTCCAGTCTGAGGCGCTGCAGCCTCCACACCACACAGTGAGACAGCTGCTCTGAACGCTCTCTATGGTGCTTCTGGAGAAGGTGGGGAGGATGGGGGGGGCAGGTGGGCTCCCCTCATCCTCCCCAAGAAGTACATGCACTTTTGTGCCCTTTTGATCAGTGAGGTGGTGTTTACATTCCAGGTGAGGGTGTCTGTGATGTTCACCCCCAGGAATTTGGTGCTGCTGACCACCTCTACAGCTGCAATGGGGCGTGGCTGTGCCGGCTCTTTCTGAAGTCCACCATGATCTCCTTCATCTTCTCCACCTTCAGGATCAGGCTGTTATCTCTGCACCACCAGATGCTCCACCTCCTCTCTGTGGTCCTGGTCGTTGTCATCTCTGATGAGGCCCACCACCGTGGCGTCGTCTGCTAACTTCACCATGTGATTGGTGGTGAACCTGGGGACACAGTCATGTGTCATCAGGGTGAACAGCAGGGGGCTCAGGATGCAGCCCTGAGGGGAGCCTGTGCTTAGGATGATGACATCAGAGGTGTTCTGTCCGACCGACTGTGTCTTCCTCACCGACAGACTGTGGTCTGTCGGTGAGGAAGAGTAGCAACCAATTTCGAAGGGTTGTGTTGAATCCCAGCTGCTTTCTTTCAAATTCAAGTGTCAAAGTCTAAATTTGTTTGAGACTGGCTCATTCAGTGAATTTTTTAATCAATTGTGACTACTTCTGAAAATAAAAAACAAAGGAAAAGACGTAGAAATGTACCTTTCACTTCTACTATCTTATCTATCTATCTATCTATGAGACATATAAACAAATGTAAAATAAACACAAATATACACAGTGGCATTTCTGCACTGAATCAAATACAATTTTTGTGGGTAAATCCAAGCTTCTTGCTGCTGGGGTATTTACTAAGACCGCACTGCTATATTCCTTAAAGAAAAAGATGCTCATTTTCAATGACAGAAAAAATATGGGTTTATTTTCTCTTGGGACAGCAGTCCACCTTTAGGTTAAATTGGCTTTGACAGTGAAACTATATACCCTGTGCTGTAGCTTAGCAACCATCTGCAGCATGAGTGAATGCGCACCTAAAGCCATGTTGACATATACAGCAGAGAATACCAGAGCTTTCATTTTGCTAAACTATTATGGGATGGTCTGAGCAGTGGACAGCTAGAATTAGAGGTGTCATGCAATGATGCTGAGGACTAAAAAGACTGAAGTATTTGTGCTGTGAAAGTTAAATATTGATGTCTCTCTCTCCACTCATTACCGCACAGAGCAAACATGGCAGCTCAACATCCGGAATACTTTAGCAAATCTCTGTTTTATTGCATGATTTGACATCAGCTTTTTTTACGCCCCTGACAGAACATCTCTGTCTCTGTACATTCTTTGAAACTTAATCCAA
>NW_015152263.1:29858-30750 GCF_000732505.1 Cyprinodon variegatus
TATTCTTATTCTCCTCTAATGAGGAGAAATATGCTGCTCTTATTTTACAAGAGGTGCTCTTATATAGTAAACTAGTTGTCCAGACTAGGTAGGATTCCCATAGGCATGTAGAGCACCATTTTCTCTCCAGTTTCCTAGCATTTTGCTGAATGCGTGGCTCTGTATTAAACCAGGGAGCCAGCTTTTATTTTTTAAGTTTTTCTTTTTCGAGGGGCTGCGTTGTCTAAGACACCATGCAGAGAACTAGCAAACCCATCAACAAAACCATCAAACTTTGAAGTTAAAAAAACTAAACTTTGCCCTCTGCAGCATTGTTCAGCGACACAGAGGAGAGAGAAAGTACAACAGATTCTTTAAAATGTATAACTGCACTATTTGATGATGATCTTAAAAAGTCAAAACTTAACATGCTATGTCAGAATGTGCTTTGCACCAAAAATACAATTCAGGATGAGAAAAACAATGAGAAAATGAGGAAAAACGCGGTGGAGAGAAAAAAATGTTTATGACAAAGGCATGAATTGGGGACGATTGTAAGCAGCTCACCTGCCTGGAGGAGGGTGGGAGTCTTTAACAGCACAAATTCACCCCAAAGAAGCTGTAAAATTTGATGACTTCCTAAACTTTCTCAGATGATAGGGCAATACAGTGTTGTAATGTTTAAATGACTTTGCCTTCATCATGTTTGCGTCATGCAGAGCTTTAAAATCCAAATGTCCATTAAGTCTCGCAATTGCTCTGTCCTATGTCTCTGTGTATGTGTGCGTCAGTGGTGTTAAAATACAAATCTTGGACCATCATCGTCCTCCCCCAGGTTTGTTAAAGGAAAAGTCCAGTCAGCAAGGATTAATCATTGGATCATTCTCTATACCTAAACTACGTTTGAGGTGAT
>NW_015152263.1:31370-42309 GCF_000732505.1 Cyprinodon variegatus
TTCAGAAGTTTGAATTTTGAATATGATCGGACTTTTCCTTTAAATATGGGCATACAATGTGCCATATTTTCAATCATTATATTCAGCCACAGCTTAAACTGGGTATAAAAGTTCACCACTAACAATGAATGCTCTGACACTGGACTGCCTAATGCTTTGATGCGATCTACCTGCTCACACTGTATGTACAAAAACTACACGTCGGACTCAGAGCAGAGAGATGCCGCTGGTTGGACCCCTCAGTCCGGAAGAATTCCCTTGTTTGCACAAGTGCAGTGTGTGAGGTTCTGGTATATCAGCTTGTAAAAGCTCGTAGCTGTTTCTACAGCAGAATTTGTTCACCAACGCCTCAAAACTGAATTTCCAACATGTTTGATTTTCTGAAAACCTTCCAATTCCCAATTGGGAGGTGGTTTTGAGAGGCATATCACCCCCCCATTGCCCCCTGTACACTACACGAGGTGGAACGCACTATGAGGGTGAAACTCGGCCTGATGCATAAAATTCTCGCACGACTGGAGTACAGTGTAGCCAGTGGCCGGCTTAATGTGTTAGTGTGTCATTTTTAGGCCCAAAGCAAGAAAGAAAAATAGAAAAACAAAAAATAGACAAAGAAAAGTGTATACATCAACACATGTTTAAATATTGTTTTAATTGCAGCTGTGTTAACATGGCCAGCACTAATGACCCATTATAAATAAATAACTTTTATATGATATTTATTGGACAAAAGCACATTTAAAAATAAAAAACATCTTATTATAACCAACATGGAAATCAAACCTGCATCATTATTTAGGAGAATTATGATTTAATCTACATAATGGTTTATAACTGACTATTTACCTCATTGTAAACTCTAGAACAGCTGAAAAATGTATGAATAACTGCATGTTCACCCCTGCATGTAATACTGGGAGGTGAGGAGGAGCTAGCAGCTAACTCAGGACCCAACAATAACAAACTACCTACCTAGTCTGGATGGTGGGGGCGCATCAAAGCTGTTGTATCCTCTAATTAGAGGTCATATATTGAAATATCAAAATGGACCGGGGTTAAATGTCAGGCGAACCACTGAGGCGAAGGGTGAGAGCTAACAAGGTGATAGCTTCCTGGTGTCAGTCAGCCACTGTTTCTCTGAAATCAACAGATTTATATCTGCCCCACTGCAGAATTTTCTCTGGGAAATCCCAGAGGATCTGTGGTTTCTGAAATATTTAGAGCAGACTGTCTGCGAGCTGCAGCCATAACACACCTGGTTGAACTTAGCTCCTGCTGATGCCTACAAATATTTACCTGCTGTCATTTAATTGGCTTATCGGTTCTTTTTCTTGACAAGCAGGTGAACAAGTATAACTGAGAGGCTTAAATGAATGTTATATAAAAACCTTCAAAACTCATTCAGTTAATATTGCTTGGAAGAAATAAGATAAGCATTCTAACTATGCAGCACAGGATGATTTTATAGCTTTAACGGCATTCACTAAAGTTAATCTGCATGAGCCAAGGTTAAAGATCCGCTGCTGGAAACACATGCATTAACACTACCCCACTTTCATTAAAGCTGCATCAACAAATGGGCTTCAAGCAGCACATGAACAGCCCTGTTTTCTTTGTGAGTCCAATAATGAAACTGATTCATTACACTGTGTTGGTGCAATAAAGAGTGAGTGTTTCCTCTTAAAGTTAGATGTTTAGAATTCAGCTTCTCTGTCTCGATGGCCACAGCTCAAATTTAATGAGTTGTTTGGCTAGGCTTTCCAATAACGGACGGTTTGAGAAAGGTACCCTGGCTGTCAAATCCCCTTGAAATTGGTCCGTTCCTATACTGTACTCCTCTTGTTTTTCTATTTATTCCAAGCCGAAGGCATCAAGGTAGAGTACCCTATCAATGAAATATTGGAAACCGAGGAGAAAGATTGTAAAATGGAAGAGAAAGAGCTCTGCAGAATTCTTAGTGCGTTTGCCAGCTTAGCTGTTATCCACTCTCTGCCTTAGGAAAATAATCAATTTCTGCTTTTTTCCGCTGGAAAGCAGCTGCTCACGTTCTCTCCTGCAGATTTATTGGTGCCCTCATCCTAACTTCAAGAATTTCTTCCCAGTCTAAATATAATCCCTCTACTATGGAGTTATTTCTAACTTGCATAAATCAATGGGAGGACATGAAAGCAAAATGCTATACACCAAAAAGACAGAAAAAAGGGTCGAGTTTTGTTAAAAAATAGATGAACTCTAATGATTTTATCTTTAACTTCCAGCCATTTCCTGAAGAAACCTGCTGTTACCTCGGTTCCTCTAGCAGGAATGATACGGATCAAACATGTTGACTAAATATAAAATAAGCTAATTTCTTAGTTTCTTTTTAATTAATGCTTCTTGGCAGGAAATCCTATATTGTTGTTAAGACTGTTTTATTCCATTTCATATGGTGCCCCATTTGTGAAGTTGAAAATGTAGATCATGAGCTTTAAAACCTTTGTGCTAACGCCAGGCAGCCTTTGATGGAGGCAGTGTGTCGGTATGGGGAGCTAGTCCATTCAACAGATCCATCCAGGCCTGCTGACAATATTTAAGCTGAGTGGTTTTCATTTATCTACTCTTTATCTGGACTCATTTGGTAAAGGAGGGGAGCAGCTCGGGCCGCTGCTCATACCCAGCTGACCAAGCTCACCACACTGGGAGTTATGGGATGTTATTCCACAGCAGTGAGCTGGTGACCAACAGGAGGAGATGGTTGCATAAGGTGCAGTCCTTCTTCCATGCTCCACCTAGAGCAGGTTGGATAAAGGAGAAACACGTTGAAGGAGGATTTTTCTTTATATTCTTTCTTCTTTCTGTGAAGCAATTTGGTATTTGGTTGTAAAACGCTATATAGATCAACTTTGATATGATTTGATATTGTTTTTGAATTGATAAACAGTGTTAGACCCAAAATATAGAGTGAGTGTATACTTCCATCCATCCATCCATCCATCCATCCATCCATCCATCCATCCATCCATCCATCCATCCATCCATCCATCCATCCATCCATCCTCTTACCCGGGGTTGGGTCGCGGGGGTAGCAGCTTCAGTAGGGAGGCCCAGACATCCCTCTCCTCAGCCACTTGGTCCAGCTCTTCCGGGGGAATCCTAAGGCGCTCCCAAGCCAGCCGAGAAACATAGTCCCTCCAGTGTGTCCTGGGTCTCCCCCTGGGCCTCCTCCCGGTGGGACGTGCCTGGAACACCTCACCAGGGAGACGTCCAGGAGGCATCCTAATCAGATGCCCGAGCCACCTAAACTGGCTCCTCTCCATGTGGAGGAGCAGCGGCTCTACTCTAAGTTCTAGCCGGATGACAGAGTTCCTCACCCTATCTCTAAGGCAGAAAACTCATTTCCGCCACTTGTATACGGGACCTCATTCTTACAGTCATGACCATAGATGAGGGTAGGAACATAGATCGACCAGTAAATCGAGAGTTTGCTTTTTGACTCAGCTTCTTCTTCACCACCACAGACCGGTACAGCGCAAGCTTCACAGCAGATGCCGCACAAATCCGCCTGCCGATCTCCCGCTCCATCTTCCCCTCATTCATGAACAAGACCCCAAGATACTTAAACTCCTCCACTAGGGGCAGTACATCCTCCCCAACCTGGAGAAGGCACTCTACCCTTTTCCAGCTCAAGACCACGGTCTTGGATTTGGAGGCACTGATTCTCATCCCGGCCGCTTCACATTGGGCTGGGAACCGCTCTAGTGAGCGCTGTAGATCACGTCCTGATGAAGCCAACAGAACCACATCATCTGCGAATAACAGAGATGCAATCCTAAGGCCACCAAGGCAGATCCCCTCAACTCCTTGGCTGTGCCTAGAAATTCTGTCCATAAAAGTTATGAACAGAATCTGTGACAAAGGGCAACCTTGGTGGAGTCCATCCCTCACCGGAAACGAGTCCGACTTACTGCCGGCAATGCGGACCAGACTCTGACACCGGTCATACAGAGACCTAACAGCCCCTATTAAAGGGCCCGGTACTCCATATTCCTGGAATACCCCCCACAGGACCCCCGAGGGACACGGTCGAACGCCTTCTCCAGATCCACAAAACAAAGTAGAGTGGTTGGGCAAACTCCCACGCACCCTCCAGGAACCTGCTGAGGGTGTAGAGCTGATCCAGTGTTCCACGGCCAGGATGAAAACCACACTGCTCCTCCTGAATCTGAGATTCGACTATCCGACGGACCCTCCTTTCCAGAACCCCGGAATAGACCTTACCAGGGAGGCTTAAGAGTGTGATTCCTCTGTAATTGGAACACACCCTCTGGTCCCCTTTTATAAATAGAGGGACCACCAGCCCGGTCTGCCAATCCAGGGGAACTGCCCCGGATGTGCAAACGATGTTGCAGAGCTGCGTTAAGCAACACAGCCGCACAACACCCACAGGACTGGATACTTCAGATGTAAAATATATGTACTAATAGCATGGTACGTGTATGACATGCTGAAAGGTTGGCAAAGACTCACTGCACAAACAGTCGACCTGTTATACAGTGGGAGAGCTTACTGTGAGTTGTTACAGTAAAAACAAAAATCACTTAAAAACCTGCTGGTACTTGGTAGAATTCCCTGGCCATGAAGGCAACACAGGATGCCAGAAGATGTCATGGCAGAGAACGTGTTTGCAGTTACATTGGCTGCGATAACTTTATTATTGACAAACCTGCCACGAAGAGTAATTATTGTTCCTCAAATCTTGCAAAAAAAAATTTCTATTTCACACATAAATAATGTGTGTAAGTAATGTGCAGAACGTTAGGACTTTAAAGCTGTCTGGAGGCTTTCATTTTGTTTTCTGTTATCCATATTAGGTACTCTAGTAACTCTATCCTCAAAAGTCATTTTTTGTCACCAATATGCTGCAGCCTTGCTGTCTTTAAAAATAGTCGTCATGGCAGGTCACAAAATTAGTGGCAGGCCTTCTAGCATCTCATACTGTGCCATGGCAGGTGCGCTGCTGTCTCCCCCATGCAGGCTGACCTTTTATGTGCTTAGTCCCAAATTAATCAGACAATCAGTTGTAATGGGGATTTTACTGGACATACTTTACACTGATACCAGGACTTTGCATTTCAAAATGAATCCTCTGGAGCTATTTTCTATTTAGTGGATTTTATTTGAGCTCTATTGTTTGAGGCTGAAATAGCCACAGGTGACCCTTCTGACTGGCAGTGAAGCTGAAACCATTGGAACAAGAACTGCAGCAGCGGTTTCTGATATGGTTGACCTCAGCAGACACCCAAGGCGGATATAGGGCAGAGTTAGCAGGAGATCTCCCCACCCTGCTCACTGCCTGCAATGCATTCATTAGCATTTAACACTCTACTCCACTTGTAGGTAGCAGACACCCTCTGCCTGCTGTGGTGCATGTAGCTTTTAGACTTGTTGAACAGAATGGGGAGGAAGTTGGGTATATGCAAACCCAACATCAGTTCAGTACCAGTGCTACAATCATGCTCTGTCTAGTGCAGAATAGTCTTGGGCAGTGATATCATTTGCATTAAGACCATCATGTCATGGAAGGAGGATACAGGCCAAAGCCATCTGGTGCACAGTTTAGAAAAAAAAGAAAGAAAAGAAAAATCGGGGGGGAAAAAGCAAAAGTAAAAGAAAGCAGCATTCAGGTCATTTCAAAACTCAGTATTATTAACAGAAAATGTATCTTTCGCAGCCTGACATTAACTTTATGTTCACTTCTAACAGATTCTATTTTTTTTTACATTTCCCTGCTTAGCATAAAACATATTTGTTTAACAGTAAAAACATGTTTACAGTTCTGAGGTGTTGGGATCCAGAGGTTTGTCAACTTTTCTCCACCAGAGGGAGCTGCACACCTGTTCTCTATCTTCTCATTTGGAGGCGTATAAATAGAGGAGGATGCTGACACTTCTCTGCCAGAGTGTTGCCAGTAACGGTATCGGCTACTTTGAGCTGCTTTAACCTGGATCAGTTCCCTGATTCTGAATCCTCTTGTCTCTGTGTTTTTCAGCAACTCTGATCCTGAATTATCTGGAGATCAACCAACCCTCAAGAAGGAACCCTCGCTACCTGGAGTCTTACCTGTCCGCCTTCCACCGCCGCCTCTGACCTCAGCCCCCAACCTGCCGACCGGCCTCTAGACCCTCAAGGTCCTCCCCCCCGGTTTGAAACACCCCCGAACAGGTATTAATCCCAGACTTCAGCCAAAAAGCAAGTTTGGCTAATCATTTCTATCCTCCCCTAGTTGCCCCCTGAGATCTGCCAGACGAACCAAGGATTCCATTACTCTTTGTTTGAATTAATTGTCAATAAATCTCACTCTTGTATTTCCTGTCTCTGGAGTGTTTTCTGCATGTGGGTCAGGAGACTCGTCCCCAACATGACATGAGGATTGAAATTCCTCTTACACTAAACAAACAACGTGGGAAAATAATTAAAGGCAATGATAATTTCTAAAGGAAATGACTTAAAGATGTAGTTTGGACCATTTAGAGATAGATGCCTTAAAGACCAGCCACCCACTGGGGGTAATGTTTAACCATGATCGTCTGTGCCATGTTGGAAGGATCCCTCCCAATGTTTTAATTTGTTGTGAGAGAATAGTCATGAGTCCAACTAAAATAATCATAGCATCTTGAATTTATACCTGATATCAGATGGTTTGCTGTGTTATAGATGGCACAGATATGGTCATGATACAAGATTCTGTCAAACATAAAAATATATGCTTTTATACTGAAATGCTTAGTTTTATGCTCCTTAACAAACACAACCTTATGCTATAGCTCGTTAATAAATATAAACACGTTCTACTTGGAAAAATTAAGTTTATTTATGTCATCCAATCTGTAATTACTGCATTTCATTAGGCTGCTTCTTAGCGTTTTAGTTTTTATGCTTGCTGTTTTGCAAACTCAGGGGCTTACACATTATATGTATTATTATTTGTGTCTCAATATGTTTTTATTGTAAAACCATCCATCCATCCATTCATTTTCTGTCACTCTTTATCCCAGCTGGGGTCGTGAGGGGTGCCGGTGAAATATATATCAATATATATTTCTTAAGATGTGCAAGATAATTATTTAATCTTTGATTTCTAGTAAAGGGTCATTCATTCCCATCTTTGCCCATTGACTCGTTAAAAGTTTTACATGCACAATAGCTCCTGTGAAATACAAAGGTATCGGAGCGCTCGGGCAGCAGGAGACATTCGTCCTGAGGTGACAGGAAGTGTATTTGCTCACCACCTCCCACCACAGCGCAGATGTTTTGAGGTTGATTGACAGGTTGAGTCGCTGGAGTTGAAGTCAAATTCGAGAGTGAGAGAGAGAGAGAGATGGCGCAACAAACGTCCTTGGATAACTGCATGCAGCGAGGCTAACACTTTATTCTGCTGCCTTTACTGCCTGCCTCCTTTTTCAAACATCAGGATCTGACCCAGCATGGATAAAGACAGATAGGACTGATTTAAAGCACTTTGTAGAAAAGACAAGGAAGAATGTCTAACAGTCTGGGATTCACATGGAAAATAAAATAATATAGTGTACTTTTTCTAGGTGTCTGTTAATTTGCATAGTTGCACATACATAAACACATTTTTAGAAAATAAATAGTATTTTAAATAGTAAAAAAAAATATAAAGTTGATTAACAGCTTCTACATAGTATTTTTAGGTTTGTGACAACATATTGGACCATGCAGAACACAGATTTGCCTTCACAAAGCCTGAAGAGGGCAAGATGTAAGTAAGCCAAAGTAAACCTGTTTATGAAATTATATTTTGTGTCTTATTATATATATATATATATATTTTTTTTTTTTTGCTCACATTCATATAAATATACTGGTGTGATAACTTAGTATATGTTTGATTGTTTTTTTGGTATATGTCTATTTTGTATTTATAGCCCCCCTGGAGAAAACTCCATCAGCCGCCACTGCCTAAAATTATTGTAAAACATTTCATTTTTTTTTATTTTTCTAGACTTGTGCTGCTGAAGGTGGCTGCATATTGGAGAAGATCTGCTAGTTTGACTTTGATATTGTTTTTAGAAAAACTTTAGTCCCTCTGTTTGTGAATCACAATTAATTCAAAAAAGTATTTATCTTGCATCTTTCTGTCTGAACTTTTGGCAGATAACAAGCTTCATTTACAGGTTGGAAGAAGTTACACATCTTACTAATATTTTCACAATAAACACTGAGGAATTATCCACTGGTTGTTTCCTATATTTCCACCTAGTATCAGACCAACCTGTTTATCACTCTTCTTCACTTATTTTGTGGAAGCTCATTGGTAGAATTACCTTATGACAGAAAGAAGGCCACGATTCACACCATTTTATCATCCGGAGGGGGAAAACATTTAATAAACACTTTAAACACTTCATAAATTCAGCATTGCATCGTCACATCTCAGTTATTTCCCCCCCTTCAGTCCATTTTAGGCTGCATTTATAGTTTCCACATCGCACTGTGTGGATGCACGTGCACGACTGGACACTCTTCCTGAAAATTTCTTAGCTTATGACCTGATTGCGTGCGAGTCAGCCAGTAAGAACCCTGTTTTTGCCAAGATTCGTACATGACTTCCAGTATGTAGACACCCTGTCTAGATGCTGCATTCTCTGTGTTGTTAAGTGAGCATAAGGTCAGAAACAGGACTACATAACGCAGTACAACTGCTTCCATATTTGGCAAGCCAGCCAGATATTTTCATTCTACAATTCTCTCCTTCTTCATCCTCGTACCTAAACAACATTAATATGGCAGAGAAGTTAATAAAAGTTGAGCACATGCTCATGGTGGATCCTACTCTGTTTAATGACTGAGTTCATAAACAACATAAATCCTAGTTCTGTTTGCCTCAGAGCAGTTCCCTTACCAGTTGGAAAAAGGAATATTTAGTGGATCAGCAGGCTCTTAATGAACAGTGAACAGCCAGCAGCATCTTCTTGTCCGGTTGTTCTTGTTGACTTGTATTGTTGTTGATGACTGATGAAGTGTAAACACTCATGGTCCCTCTTTATAATAGCTGACTTCTTTACAATCCAGGAAAGCACAGAGAATTGGACTCTGAAAACCTCAAATTTTGTACTCCACTACTTCAATCCAGTTTATTTTTATAGTGCCAATTCAAAACAGCTCATCTCAAGGTACTTTGCAGAGACACATGCTCGCTTTTGATATGTGTTTGTTGTTTCTGTTGGGGTGCTGCGTTGCTTCATCCAGAATGATCTTTTTGGTCTTTACGAAGTTTAGTGCAGGTTTTTGATTAGGCACCAGGTTGAAAGCTTCAGGAACTCCTCTTTGTAAGCTGAGTCGTTTTCCTTTGAGGTCACTCCAACCACATTAATGTCATCAGCAAATCTGAATATGATGTTGTTTTTGTATCCCAGACCAGAGTTGTAGGTGCCGCGCGTATCCCCCCACTTTTCCCCGCTTCCTTCCCGGATTGCAAGACGTCTCATACTAAAACCGATCCACTTTTCCATTTGATGCTTTAATGACGTGCTGCGCTTGGGCAAAAGACAGGCAGATAGGAAAAAGCATTGAATTAATACTGATGTTCAATCTGTGCTGGTCATAAGAACTCTGGTCTATTGGTTGAAATAAGTGCAATGATAATAGCTGCAAGTGATATTTCTTCCTTTCTTTCTATCCTGCTTTCCTTCTCTTTCTGCTTTAAGGTAAGTTTATAGAGAATTCGCTTACCTTTAACTGTGTGTGGTGATGCTTGAGGACCCATTGTTACAAACTGCCCCCCCCCCTTTCATCATATGAAGGGGGGGCACACACTGCCCTTCTCCTCCCGTTGGCTAAATGAACTCTACTGCTGTTTATGCATTTTAACCATTTACCATTTAAGCTGAATGTATTTTACGTTGTTTTAATTGCACTGTTGTTGTTATCATATCTCCTGCTAATGGACATTATTGAATGTATTACATCTGGCCTATCTTGGACAATCCCAGAAGCCAGTTAAACCGACTCTTAGGGTTTTATTCTTTTTCTTTCAAAACTAGTCTCTTAGTCCACCTCGTGTTTATTTTCTAATAGTAGTGTTTTGCACAGATGTTAGATTTTTGTAATCCTGAATAATTAGAATGAAGACATCATTGTTTAACTTGCAGTTGTTTGTGATTCATATACGAATGGTTTGACACTCAGGCCAGATCCACCATCTTTTGGTAATAGTTTGAATAAACAGAGATAAAAAGTTCTTTGATTGATACTTAATAGCTCTGCTAATAACCTAACCTGGATCACTAAATTGGTGTCGATACCTGGATTTTAACAGCCAGTCCAGGAGCCATCCAGAGGTGAAAGGCATAAACCCTGGTAAGTAAGCAAATTAAAGATACATTATTCAACTAAGAACACTAAATTGATTTCACCTCCAATTTTGAATAAACTAAATAATTAACTACAACTCCAGTTCTAGGTTATCATTTTTCAAAACACAGGTTATTTAAGGAAGTATTTCCCTTGATCTCGTCCTCCATTTTAGATGTGATTAATCTATCTCTGTTACAGGGATATGTACCAAAGGCTTTTAAGGTTGCTGTAATTAAACCTCTGCTTAAGAATCCGTCTCTTGACCCAGAAGACTTGGTCAATTATAGACCTATATCCAATCTTTCTTTCTTATCTAAAATTCTTGAGAAAGTAGTTGCCAAACATGTGTGCGATCACTTCCACCATAATGAACTTTCTGAAGAGTTTCAGTCTGGCTTTAGAGCTCATCATAGCACTGAAACCGCTCTGGTAAAAGTCACTAATGATATTCTCATGGCCTCAAATAATGGACTTGTATCTGTGCTCGTCCTGTTGGATCTCAGTGCTGCATTTGATCCAGTTGATCATAATATTCTTTTAGAAAGATTTGAATATTTTGTTGGAATTAAAGGAACAGCAC
>NW_015152263.1:44702-46296 GCF_000732505.1 Cyprinodon variegatus
AACAGTTCAGATGGATGAATGCGTGCTCAGGGTGGATATATTAGGCATAGGCTGAAGACTATCAGCCCCGTTGCTGAGAAAGTCAGGGAGTGTGGTAGCTCATTGGTAGAATTCTCTTATGACACAAAGAACACTTGAACCCCATTCACACCATTTTGCCCTCTGGAGGGGTGAAATATTTATTTACAATTCAAATTCCTACAGCTGTCTTAAACACTTCATAACTTCAGCGCTAAATCGTCAGCCATCTCAGTTTTCCCCCAAAATGGCAGACACATACAAAGCTGTATTTATGCCCTAGCACCAAGTGCTAGTTTGAAATCTTGCTGGTGTGGGTGTATGTGTGTGTCCTAAATGTGCCTGTTTGGCTCCAACACTTGAACAGGAAAAAGATGTTCTCTGTTTATGCCAAAATCTCTTGCGAATCAGCAATTAGGAACCTTGTCTTTGCCAAGATTTGTACGTGACCTCCAGCATGTACTATTTCTGTGTACTGTCCAATGTATATTCTGTGTTGTTAAGTATAAGGCCTTGAAACATGTTTGCACAGTGTAAAAACTATATAACTCCATCATTCCCCCCTGTAGTTCATTGAAGTTGAAAGATTAATGTAGCATTAGTGTGATTTCAATAATATGTGAGATGGACTAACCAAATGCCTGTACATGTGTGAAGTGTAAATGAGAAAAACAAAATGTTAACGACACAGCTTAATATGGGTGTAAGTTTGGAGATATAAGCCTTTAAATGAAACCATTAACTAACCGTTACTGAGTATCATGATTAATAATAAAACCAAAGTAAATATTACTGAATGACAAACATTATCTGTGAAGGATATGTACTCAAAACAAACATCCAGTTATTCAAACCTAGTCATCAGAAGTCAGTCACTAGTCCTCTTGGTTACAATGTGAAATAATAAGACAGTAATACAGGTTATTATGCAAATTAATGGCATGTTACAATCATCAGGATTATATTTGCAGAATACAAGAATAAGTGGTGCTTGTGATGTCTTCTTTTCTGTTGAAAAAAATAAAAAATATAGTTCTTTCACTTCAGGGCTCTGTAAGGCATGAACACAGGAGCACAGGTTCACACCTTCAGTATTGTTGCAGGCAGAAGTCGACGGTTTGCAGTCTTATGCCTGGGGTCACAGGTCTTTACAATCCATCGCCTGAAAATGAGTAAGAAAGAAAAATAACAATTAGTGTTCTTATCAGCAAATATCAGCTAATCATAGACAATAATATTCATATCACTCCAATCCTCCCATTGTCGTATGTAATTTTGGACTTATCTAATTCAATTGGAGAAGGATCCCATTCCCCCCTTTGATGCTTTCATCACAGCTGGTCCTTCTCGGACGTCCTCCTGCTGTTCGGTTCTCAGAGTTGCATTTTTTCGATGTGTAGCTAGAGTTCGCTGGTCCTCTTGTCCTTTCATTACTCCGTCTCTTTTGTATAAAATATATTAGATTAGATTATGACATAAATGTTTGCTTGTTAAGAAGAGGTCTAAAGTAACTAGCAACAGAGGGGAAACAAGATGGCTAATGTGAAAAACTCATGCATATCATGTGAAAGAGTAG
>NW_015152263.1:47054-50064 GCF_000732505.1 Cyprinodon variegatus
CAAATGCAACCCAGATCCACTTCTGCCCATGGAATGGAGTTCGCCTTCATTCTTAAAAACACATGTGCATAGTACCATTCAGATTGAGTGTATAGTGACACATAGGAAAACATGCACTGATCTCATTGTCATAAAGGGCTTTAAAGATCTGACCCACATGCAGAGAACCACTCAGAGACCAAGGCTAAAAGGGAGATCACAGTGATCAGTTCAGGGAAAGTGGGAAAATAGAGAGGGGCTTGAATATTGCTGGAGAGGCACTCACTTTTGGGGGGCTCTTGGTTTATCCTTAGATCCAGTTTGTGGAGGTTTAATCCAGAGAAGAGGGAACTCGTTGGAGAGCAGACAGGCAGACATACGTTGGACCCAGAGGAGTAAAGGAGCGGACTGTCACTTGGTTTTCCAGGAGTGGACTTGAATGGATCATTTGAAGGTTTTCCCCTTGCTCAGTGAGACTCAGTAAATCCTTCCAGGGGTAGAAGGTCCAGGCTTATCCAGTAACACAGGAAGTCTTCCTGCCAAAGAACAAAGACAAAAAAACAAGTTCGGACTCGAGGTGGTGACAGCCTGCTGCTCAAGTACTCCTCTGGTAATGACCCAACAAGTCACAGGTGTGCAGGGAGGCCCAATGAGGACACGGTACCGCCTGGTGGTAGAGAGAGGAAAACACAAAAAGCAACCCACACAAACTGGAATCCTAACACTCATAAGGTTTCATTTCACAATGCACTGGATGGATCCCTTAGAAGTGGCAAAACTTGACATGATATCCTCTAAAGTTGTCAGAAATATACGCAGGTTAGATGACTCATCTGGAACCAGCTTGCTAAAAATGGTGATCACACACATCTGATCCCTTATAGATTCCCTTCTAGATTTGAAAAAAAAAAAGTCTTTAAATGATCTTGAATGTCTGCAACCACTGCAAACTCACCTGGGTTATAACTTAGCCATTCCAATATTTGCAAACCCTGACAGCTTAGAAATCAGATTCATGCTAAATCTCCCAATCATTAAAATAGCTAATGTGTATAGGCTTAAAGCCCTGTTAAACGTGGGTTTTTTGAGAGACAAAACCCATGTCCACCTGAAAACTCCTCAATACTAGCCTATACTGACACCAATCTCAGGCTCAATCTGATCTATAACTTAGGATCTGGCACCAAAGCTAAGATGCCTATTGGATTTGCCCAAAACACTATTCACAGAAATGACTGCACAGATGCTATGTCCTTTCCATGGTTCTTCTATCGATCCAGGATCATCACTACTGCAACTGCACACACAGCGTACCAGGGAATAAGAACTACAAAGCAGACACCCTCACCCTTGTTGCCCAGATTCTTAGCACCACAGATTCAGAACCCCTGAAAGAATGAGCTATGAATCACAATTAGTATTCTTTATCTATCTTTCGCCTTTGCATGTTTCTTTCCTGTCTCCTCTTTGTTAAAGAGAACACTGAACCAAGAATACTAGAACAATGGTGAATGTACAACATATGTCCACTCCTCAATGTTGGGTTACATTGTAATGGCATTAGTTAGCTAGCTAGAAATAAGCTGGCCCAAGCGCCAAACTGCTCTCCCAAGCACGTACCCACCTTTAACCATCTATCAAGTTACCCACTGGAGGGCTAAATGGAATCTTGTGGCAATATGGATTAATGGACCTGGTTAGCTTTAAAGACTGAGATGGATACCCAATTTTCAAAGCTAAAAGGGGGGAATGGGGGGATATGTTAGGCTATATTGCCACAATGGAGCCAAATCAATTTGATGAACCATTTCAAATCATCCCCCTTTCTTTTTCACAAAGAGAACAAAGAACGTTCTGGAAAACTCCAGTCAAAGGAACAGTCAGCACACGCATGGACCAATCAGTTGACAAGAACGCTGGAACCCCAGCAGGAAATACCCCTACGTCAGTCAGGGTTTAAAACAAAGAGCGCAAGATCAATCCACCTCTTCCCCCTGGGTATCGACACCAAGAGGCCCGTTTCATGTGAAATGCTAAAAGAAAGCTAGCTAGAAGTAGCTTTCATTTTAATGTATCAAAAGTCACAGATCGCAGTGTCCATCGTGCATAGCGCCCGCTGAACTGGATGAGACGGGAAAATTCAGAGCTGAACTATATGTTGAATTACCCCCTTTGTGAGGACCTGCCTACGGACATCACAGCCAATCGGCAGGAGGACGCTTCTGCTTTGATAGCCGTAAGTAAACCTTCCTCGACCTTAACCCCATCAAGTTCCTCTGCTGTAGCATCACACTGACATAAAACTCTTCAGAGAACCCACCCCCAGTGAAGACGGACCCACTGAGGCTGAACCGCGTGTCCATCACCCCCCTGCCTGGAAGACGCATCAAAGTAAATTCCACTGCGAGGGACAGGCAGATAGGAGAAACTTGAATTAATGCTGATGTTTAATCGGACACTGATTCGTTCTCGCCCCCAGATATGTATATCCATGTGAAATTTACATCTGTTCTAAAATATCAACATAAAAGTCATCATACCATATTTAGTATAGACCCAGCTCCAAACCCTCTTTAAAAATAAATTTGTAGCATTATTTCTTTAACGCCTGAAAAGAGTCTGGTGTTAACGCCGATAACGGCCCAACACTACTATATTTACACTAAAATTAAAGCGAACATCAATTTGAGTGATATGAGCAACACCATGAAAACATTTTTGAAAAATAGAAGTTTAATACTGCCTTGTTTTACAATGTTTCCTATCTTCAGCGTTACCATATGGGATTATTTGAAATAGCCAACTTATCAGCCAGCTTCCTCTGAGAGGCTGTTTCTAAGGAATCCTGGTGTAGTAAGAATATTATCTGGCACTGGAAATATGCAGTTCCACCAAGTGTCTCCCTGTAATGCTCAGAAGTTATTTCCCTGAGCAGTTTAAACTAGATAATAGGCCAATCATCCTCATGTGCTCTCAGGTCAGTAAAATTTCTGATAGTGTTCTTAAGGTATTGGTGTACATTTTTCTCTTT
>NW_015152263.1:51709-53999 GCF_000732505.1 Cyprinodon variegatus
TAACGTAGGCCTATGTTAAGTGAGTACATGCCACAGACATCTCTATGCATGGGAACAGAGATGAGGTGGACTAAGGATGGCTGGAATTGAGGTGCAGTTGTGGTGATGGGGATGTATTTTGGTAAATTGTTGGGAAGTGTAAACATGGTTTTATACATTTGGATTTCTTTTATGGACTGTAGTGTTACCACAAATTTCTGAATTTCTTTCCAACTACAACCTTCAATATGAAAGCTTTACAGTCTTGCTAATATAAGGCCGCAGCAGTCGTAGGTGTGCCAGGAGGTTTTCAGGTATCTTTAAATGGTGTTTCAAAGGGTGGGTGTTGAAGTACTCTAGAAGAATTTTTGTCTAAACTACTGTTACGGCCTCTGGCCTTTTAAGACTGTGCAGGCTTGTTTTCTTATGCAGGTTAAGTTCTGACAAAAATGTTCCTTGTTGGTTGCCTGAAGGCTGCAGAGGAGCAGTGACATGATTGGACCAGTAGAAGATTGTCAACCCAATAAGGATGTTGATGCACCCACCTGCACCATATAAAAGGCTCCTATAAAAGCTTTCATTTTGGTGGACAGCTAGAAGGAAGAAGGTTTTGTTAGGCTGTTCCCCCACCTTAGGTTTCAAACTGTTTTGGGCAGTTAGAACTCTTTGACCTAGCTTGTATATTTTTCTAAATCAGCTTTAGGTGGACTTGTTTAAGCTAAAAGTTTGTGTTTGGGAGGTTTGGTGCTTCCTTTGTCTTTTCTTTTGTGTTGCTATGAGTTAAACTTAAACTGACTGGTTTGGACATTTTGTAATTTAATTTGCACTTAACCATTCTTGAATTTGTTTGTCGTTTTCTTTTGTTTCAATTTGGTGAAGCTGTATTGTGTTTTGGTCTGCTAGACCATCTTTTGTAATAAATCATTCTACATTCCACTTATTTGCTCGGGACAGATTTTTATGTTACCTCCCCAGAACCCCGAGACCTTGGGTGTGTAACAACTACTAATCTCCCAAATTCAAAGATAGCTTTGATGGATCCCATGTATTACTGAATTCAACTCACATAAGGCATCAGCTGGTGAATATAACCAACAAAACATCAGAATGGTATGGCTTTATCAATTGCATAACAGAAATTTTACTAGAAACCACATAAAAACTGGCTCAAACCACTTTCGGTGAAATGCTTAAGACCGCTTCAAATTTGAAAGTAAAATACATTATTTCCATTGTGTGTTTCCTACTTTGCCCCACTAAATCTAATTTAATTGGGGACTATTGTTACTCATCTAAGGGAATTACTCTCTATACAATACATTTGTGACATTTTCATGTTTTACTCATGTTATCTATTATGTGAGATTAAATTTTTAATATTTTCACAGCTCATTAACTTCTGTCTGATCTCAGGGGAAAATGAGAAATCAATGTGTATCTTGAGTTGCAATGGTTGTCCGAGCTTCATAATAACAAATCTAATCACCTCATGTTGTTAAATTAATGGACCTTGCAGAATCATATGTGCACATTCAATATTTCTGTGCACATTTTTATTGGCTTATCTATTTATCCTCGTCACCTGATGATATGAATGTGAGGAGATAAAGTACCCTGTACACTGTTAAGTTGTTCGTAACTTTGTCAAAGTCATGTTGAATGGTTAGAAATATCCATAGTATTTTCTTTTCCTTTGACTCATGGTCTGTTTGGGTAAAGGCAGTGATTCAGTGGAAACAACAGTCAAAATCAAATTTTTTTTAAAGAAATTTGAGGTTTAATCTGAGAGCTTAATATTTTATGCAACACAGAAAGTGGACCCTAAAGGTGTACTCAGACCAAATGTGGCAAGGGCAGTGGATTAACACAGTATGTCTTTGCTAACCCCATGGGGAGGAGCTATGAAGCGGCCAGTGGTCAATACTACACGATGAGCTGCTCTCTGCTCAGCTACACCCGAGAAAGTAGCCCCAAATCCAACTGTCATCTAGACGTAGCTCTGGATGGACCAAAGTGATCTACTTTTTCAGTGCTTCTGGAGCATTTCCAAAAATGGAATGTCTTGTGAAAGTTTACCAATAGATTATGAATATATTAAATAAACAAAACTGAAAGTTATAGTTAATTAATAGGCTATTTATTTAATCTATGGTAAAACACTCACTAGGGTTCTTAGTTCCTTTACCAATTTAGTAATTTAGGCAATGGCTATGGCTATCAGCAGAGTTATTAGCAGTGTTGGGCACGTTACTTTGAAAAAGTAATTAGTTATAGTTACTAGTTACTTCTCCCAAAAAGTAACTGAGTTACT
>NW_015152263.1:55349-63985 GCF_000732505.1 Cyprinodon variegatus
TGGGTGGGGTGTCAGCTTCACGCAGCTGCGCACGAGTCCTATCATGAAAAAAAGGTTCATTGTGCGACCTGAGTAACGCGCAGTAACGGGGTGTCTGCAATGGTAACTGAGTTATAGTTACAGTCAAAGTAATTAGTTAGATTACTCGTTACTAAAACAAGGTAACGGCGTTAGTAACGCCGCTACTTTCAACGCCGTTAGTCCCATCACTGGTTATTAGTCACCAACCAAACAATAACTCAGCAATGCTTTACACTGTGATGAAGCTGAAAGAGAATGGGTTAAATTAGCTGATCCCAGAAGGTTCGGTATGGTCCAGCTGAAACCAATAATGACAATAACGTGGCCTCACAATGTGGCTGGATATGAGGTAGCTGGGAGCTACTGATGCTCGCCAGTCCACTGTAGCAGTATCTTCAGACACAGGTTGTCGCACTGCATTGTTTATTAAGGCAGCTCAGTGAGCATTAGCATTTAGTTCAGAACTCTTAAAACCTGCATTAATAAGCAGTTGAATCAGAAAGCGTATTTCTGTTAGGAATCCAGTTTGTGTGGTCTGTTTGTGTGTTTCCTTCTCTCCACCACCAGGAGGTGCCCTGTCCTCATTGGGCCTACCTGCATACCTGCAGCTCTTTGGACCATTATCTGGAGGAGTATTTGAGCAGTGGGCTGTCACTACCTCGTGGCGAGAGTGTTTGTCAGTTTTGGGTATGCTAGCCAAGCTGAGATTAGCTGAGTCTAACCTAAGCTTTGTTTCTCTGAGACTTATGTTCTTTTCTCTTTGTTCTTTGGCAGGAAGACTTTCTGTTTAACTGGATACCTGGACCTTCTCCCCCTGGAAGGAAAAGCTGAGTTCACATTGAGCAGGGGTAAACCTCCACATGATCCGTTCAAGTTCCCATCGGAAATCCGAGTGACAGTCCGCTCCATTACTCCTCCAGGTCCAACGCTTGTCTACCTGTCCGCTCTCCAATGTGTTCACTATTCTCTGGATATACCCACACAGACTAGATTCAAGGACTGACAAGGCCCTCTCAAACGTGAGTCCCTCACTTGCATAATCTTTACTACATCCAAGATTCCCACGGTCCCTGAACTGATCTCTGTGAACTTCCCTTTTCACTTCCAGGTCCAGTTCACCAACTCACTGAGTTCCGGATCCTACCCCTGTTCTCATTCCACAAATAAACCTGTTAAACTTTACCCGTGTTCTCTGAGTGGTTTCTCTGCATGTGGGTCATATTCGTTAAACCAATCATGACCATTTCAGACAGAACACAAACACATGCACAACTCTCTATTCTATGTATTTCACCCAAGCGGAGAACTTATTAAGCATTAGATGGAAAGAGGGAAAGATGGATGTTACTTTCTGGCTCGGTGGAATGGAGGGGACTTTTTGCCTCAGTTTGGTTCTTTGCAGGTCAGAGGCCCTGCCCTCGGTCCAGTCCGTTCATCCAACAGGCAACAGAGATTTAGGTTAATCCAATGCAATAACAAGACACAATTTTGCAGGACTTAATTTCATACCTTGCAGTAGTCTTAAATGGGACGTTTAATTACTCAATTTAATCACCTGTCTAACTCTGCCAGGTTTCTAATTACTGCTTATCTGATCCACCATGTGAACCACCTCCTCCTGCCTCTGTTTATGGTGCTTGCATCCAGTCATCAGGGTTCTATTCTTGTCTAGCCAGTGGTGTGAGTGTTTTCAGAGTTCCTTGGTGTTTCTTATTACCTGATCCTGACCTGTTCTGCCTCTCAATCACTGAGCCTGCCTGTTCCCATCTGAACGGTTTGCCTGAACTGTCTTTAGAGTCCTGGACCTGTGAACCTGCCTGTTTTGATCTGTTTTCCTGACCTGGCTTCGGACTCCTGAACCTCTTAGCCTTCCAGGTTTGATCTGTTTACCTGGCTCCAGACTCCTGCTTGTTCTCCATTCTCCGGGACTGCAGCATCTGGGACCCTCTGGGCGACACCCACTGCATCTTAGCAGCCCACCAGGTGGATCCGACCTCGTTCTCAGCTCACGGGCTGAACTCTTAATACAGGTTAGATTATGACTCACACTTTCATAAACATCCTCCATCAGATAATCATGATTATTATGATATAATTAAAACTTAAATTAAGGTTCTTTGACCCTATTCTCTACATGTTGTCATGGTGTCTGTGTGTGGCTGAGACTACAGGTTTCCAATCAGATCTCCAATTGGAGGGCGTGCCAACCCGACAGGTGATCCACCTGTTTCTCATCTGGTGCAGCTCTTATAAGGAGCAGCTGGACTACCCTTCACCGCCTGATTGTCCGACTAAGTTGGTAATTTCAAGCCTCACTCCCTGAGTAAAACTCTCCCAGAGATCTTTATCTGAACCGTCAGGTTGTTGCTGACTTACCTGTGCTCCAGCTCATCCAGCTGTCTTTTTCCTCCAGGCTCCGCTGTCACTCCGTCTGCCTGCCCGCTCTCCACCGTTTGATCTCCAGCCCACCTTTGCAATCCACAAGCCCCCTCCGGGATCGGCTCATCTTCTGAAACAGTAAGCTTCTTCACGTTCTTTTCCCCACTTGGACAGATTCCCTTCCCGAGCCCCCCATAACATCTCCTCTCCGTTTTCAGAAGCAGCTGAAAGCAGCTGATCAGCCTGAACCCACCTTGGATTCTGTTTTCAGTACAATAAAGAGATTGATCCTTTGAATCCTGCTTGTGGTTTCCTGCATGTGGGTCAGAAAGATCCCCTCGATCATGACACATGTTTGAAATGTTTTCCAGCTTTAAGACATCTGGTTTCAATTGTTGGCTGATTAACAAGCTTTGCTGCACCACAATCTTCTGAATCAGGTATGTTTTACCAGAGAAATGTCTAAGGCCAGCTACGCATAAACTATTCACTGCAGGAGAGAGGTATATAAAAAACATTATTTACACAAAAGATGAAAAGAAGATACCCACAAAATCCAGAGTCAAGTGGTCCAACAGTAATATAATAATTTAGACAAGAACGCATGGAGAATAAACGTTTCCGTTTATCAAAGGAGACAGCAATATTCAGCAGAAGGTTATTGCGATATTGAGACAGCAGAATATGTTCATTCAGGTAATAGAGAGAACATCACACTAAAGCTGGAAGTAGCCTCAGAATATGTTACATACTGATGATTTGAGGTGTTCTTTTCAAAAGGTGTTCTTTTGTGGGGACATGGGGTGAAATGAGATTTGGCAGTTGTCCTGCATTTGGGGTTTCATTTCTAAGCACCAGCACAGTGTTGAACCAGGAGGGTCAAGCCTCCATCCTTGAGGGTGCGCAACACAGCTTCCTCTGCCCCCTTGAGAGGTGATGTTGCTTTGGTAGATTTATAGAAGGCAGATGAAAACGAGGTCCCCTACTGTATGCAGAAAATGAATAAAAGGTACAAAACACAGTCAGAATAATGATTTAAAAGAAAAAATGAATGCTGAATGTTTCCATTTTGTACTGATGTAGGCAACATCACAGAAATGCTGGTACTTTTTTGTATTGGCTACATCACTGTCACAGCCTGAGGGTATAACTGCCTTTGTTTTTTGTTTTTATCACAGAACATAAAATAAGCATCTGGAGGGGGGCAGTGAGGGGATTAAGGAAGGGGGAGTGGTGTGTGTGGTAGGGGGAATGTAATGTCTTGAATTTAGACTTGCACAAAGGTGTTATTTACTAAAAATGCTAAATAAAATAAAAAATGTTTCACTCACCGCTTTGGTGCTTTCAGATGTAGCAGCACCTCAATGCCCCCATACACTGCATTTTTTTGTTTTTGTACCACATTCTTTTATAATTATGTGGTAAATTTTCAGGAGACTGTCGCTACGGGAGGACAACGGGAAAGAGTCTCTAAACTAGGGTTGTTTGCCGGAGAGAACATCTATGATGCAACCTTGGCCTAAATCAGTTCAGAGTTGAGGATTTGAATCTTTTTTCAAACCTGCTTGTAAAATGGGCCTCTGTAACCTACTTGTGCCTTTTTATGTCATGTTGCTATGTGTTGAGCAGCCTGTGCATGAGCAGTGTTTCTGTCAGCGGGTTTGGTATGATTCTGTGATGCTGTCTTCATTACAGTGTTTGTGTGGACTAGAACTCAGACTAAAATAAACCTGCTTTCTAAAACAGGGTTTAATACATAAGCCTATGTAAAAAAAATAAAAAATAAAAAAAGAAACGGCCATGTGCAGTTACACAACCTCTGACCTTGACTAGGCCCTGATTAACGGAAGCCTGACCTGGCGGTTATTAAGACCTTTAGCATTAATGTGTGGCACATATGACTTGTTTATAAGGCATATGAATCCATGTATAGCAAACTGTTGTGCAGACATGTACAATACAGCTCTATAAATATTTTCCGTTTTTAATGCTTCTCCAATATAATATAATATAATTATATTCCCCTCATGTAGCAGAGAAAGTGTCTCAGGGCTTACATTTGGTTTACTTTGTCAAACAAAAGATGATTAATCTACTCAAAAGCAAAGAGATGAAAACAGTATTATGGGTTTTATCTACAGCATACTTTCAAGTACACAAAAGATAAACAGTTGACCCTGCTCAGAAATCCCTTTCAACCAGTGCGTATATCTGTCAGGCACTCGCTAACACAGGTTATTCTGATAAAGGCCTGCTCTACTCGTATGGTGAATAATTCGTATTTAACTTGTCACCTGTTGTGCTCACCAGGTAGTGAAAATCACTCTCCATGGCAGTAATTGAGTGGGTGAAATACAGCATAGTGATTAGCCTGTTTGCTCTCACTAAACAAACCTGTGTGTCATGGGGAAAAACCCACTAAACTATTTCTGCAAAGAGTTTTCCCACAGATTTTACCTACATTATTTTGCACAAATACTCATGGTTTCCCCGCTGTTATCTTCTGTAGGTGCATTTATTTTCCTATAAATCTAACATTTCATGTACTTAGTATTGCTCACAGAGTTGGAAAACTTCAATGTATAGATGCAGCTTCAGGGATGGGGATTAATGCTGAGTGATACGAGCATTGACAGTGCTGGGGGGGCTTTGAAGGATGCTGTGAGTATTTCAGCTTTCCAATGTATAAAGCCTGATCACCTTAGGGAGACGATGAAAGATATTTTGTGCACCATGAAAAAAGCCAATGTCTGCTTCTGTCTATTTAGGTAATGAATATGAGAGTGCCTCAGATACTAAGTGTGTAGCATTCTTTAATTAAAACCTAACAGGAATAAAAATAAGTACATGCATTTGACCATAATTTGAACAAATAAATAATTTGATCTGACGATGGTATGAGTATTATCATCCTTAAAAATAACACTATATAATACGCATTATTGTATTAAGATAATAGATTTGCTTGTCCTTATTCTAAACATAAATCTTCTTATTCTATTGGTGAACTGTCTAACTTGCTCAAATCCATCCCATTTAAGATGGTGCAGGTCTTCTTTCTAGGAATATGGCTGAATTTATTAGTTCTCCAAAACCTGACAACCTAGAGAGCGGATCAGGAAGCAGAGTTTGACACACCTCTCTGCAGGTTCTCTACTCTTATGCACTCAATACTCCATCCGGACAGTGTTTTGCCCATTACCAAAATCAAATAAATTATATAAGAATCCCAAAAAAGTAAATCATGATAATCTAATTAAAATAAAAAGAGCTCCATTTGCGGGGGAAAAAAGTTAAAGCTATTTGATGTGGTTTATTTAACATATAATCTATTTCTTCAAAAGGTCTGTTGGTTAATGACTTCATATGTGATAATCACATTGATTTATGTTGCCTTGCAGAATCCTGGCTGTAGCAAGATAATTATGTGAGCATAAATGAGGCTTCTTCTAGTTATTTAAATTTTCACATACGCAGAAATTCTGGGCGAGGAGGACGAGTAGCAACAATCATTCAGTCTGACTTACTGATTACTCCAAAGTCAGATAATGATAAAATAATAAAACTTTTTTGAATATTTAACCCTTAGTTTACCGCATCCAAATTGCAAAGCCAAAACACCTCTTCTTTTTGTAACTTTGTATCATCCATTAGGTCCTTACTCTGAAATTTTAGATACGTTTTCAGAGTTCCTATCTGATTTGGTGTTGAATACTGCAATGGACATTATAGTTTAGGATCTTCACCTCAATGCTGACATTGAAGGCGATCACTTAAGTGCAGCCGTTAATTCTGTCTTAGATGCTATTGACTTTGTTTGAAATGTGAATAGTCCCACACATTCTCATCTTCATACTTTGGAACTTGTGCTGACATATGGCATAAAATGTGAATACANGAGTGGAGTCATGGAGTCCATATTGTTTATCCACTTGCTTGCAGTCAGCTGTTCCACCAACCTCATCCAGTGCCATGAAAGAGGTAAAAGCACCTGACATATCCAATGTACCCCCCGAATATCATGACTTAAAGGAGGTTTTCAGTAAGTCCAGAGCCTCGTCCTTACCACCACACAGACCATATGACTGTGCTATAGATCTGTTTCCTGGGGCTACACTGCCATCCAGCCGGCTCTATAATCTATCAAACCGTGAGAGAGAGAGTATGGAGAACTATGTGAATGAGTCATTGGCCTCAGGCATAATCCGCCCCTCCTCGTCCCCATTAGGTGCGGGTTTCTTTTTTGTAGCAAAGAAGGACGGTTCACTCAGACCCTGTATTGATTACAGGGGTCTGAATCAGATTACTATAAAGAACAAGTACCCTCTTCCGCTCTTAATTTCTGCCTTCGAACCTGTTAGAGATTCCACAATTTTCAGTAAACTGGATCTAAGAACTGCCTACCACTTGGTCAGAATTAGGGAGGGGGATGAGTGGAAAACTGCTTTTAATACCCCCCTAGGATACTTTGAGTACCTAGTCATGCCTTTCGGGCTCACCAATGCTCCTGCGGTCTTTCAATCACTAATCAATGACGTCCTGCGTGATTTCCTGAATGACTTTGTTTTTGTCTACCTGGATGATATCCTGATTTTTTCTCGCACACTAGAGGAACACAGAGTACATGTAAGACGAGTCCTCCAACGACTTATGGAGAATCGACTCTTTGTGAAAGCTGAGAAATGTGAATTCCATGTTTCCTCAATAACATTTTTCGGATTCATCCTTGAGAGCGGGCAGGAGAAGTCAGACCCCGAACAGGTCAGGGCGGTTTTGGAGTGGCCAACTCCCACAACAAGAAAACAGCTGCAGCGCTTTCTAGGCTTTGCCAACTTTTACAGACGTTTCATTAGAAACTACAGCCAGACCGTTGCACCTCTGACCAAACTCACCTCCACTAAGAGACAATTTTCGTGGACGTCTGAGGCTGAGCAGGCCTTTTCTGAGTTGAAACAGAAATTTTCGTCCGCTCCTGTTCTGACCCAACCAGATCTTACAAGACANAACACCATTCTCACAATAGTGGATCGATTCTCGAAGGCCTGTCATTTGGTTCCGCTAAAGAAACTCCCCTCCTCTTTAGAGACTGCTAGTCTTCTAGTGAAACATGTGTTTCGTCTTCATGGGATTCCCCTTGAGATCCTTTCAGACCGTGGGCCTCAGTTTACCGCTAGGGTTTGGAAGGAGTTTGGTTCGGCACTTGGTGCCAAAGCAGCGCTTAGTTCAGGTTTCCACCCTCAAACCAATGGCCAGACTGAGCGCATGAACCAAGAGCTTGAGGCCACTTTGCGATGTCTTTGTTCTTCCCGTCCCTCGACGTGGAGCTCAAGACTGGTGTGGGTGGAATATGCTCATAACTGCCACGTCTCGGCTGCCTCTGGTTACTCTCCATTTGAGGCATCTCTGGGTTATCAGCCCTCTCTATTCCCCCTGGAGGAGAGGGATCTGTCTGTGAACTCATTTCAACAATATGTCCGTCGGTGCAAAGAAACCTGGAGGGCTGTCACAAAGGCTCTGAACCGTACTGCCGAGCGTAACCGCCACATTGCTGACAAGAGGCGTTCCCCTGCACCCCTGTACTCACCTGGTCAGGAGGTTTGGCTCTCTACCAGAGACATCAGGCTGAAAGCCTTAAATAAGAAGCTGTCTCCTCGATTCATTGGTCCGTACAGGATAAGTTCAGTTCTTAGTCCTGTCTCTGTGCGCCTTGATCTGCCTCCAAGCCTGACGATCCACCCAGTCTTCCATGTTTCTTTACTCAAGCCTGTTCTGTCTAGCCCCTTGTGTCCTCCTCCCAGGTCCCCTCCGCCCCCTCTGGATGTCGATGGTCACCCTGCCTACTTGGTCAGGAGTATCTTGGACATTCGTCGACGGGGCAGGGCTTTCCAGTACCTCGTAGACTGGGAGGGTTGGGGTCCAGAGAACCGTTCCTGGGTTCCCCGTTCATTCATCTTAGATAAGTCCCTTATCAGAGATTTTCTTGCCTCTAGGTCCTCTGGATCTGGGAGGCCGCCAGGTGGCGGCCCTTGAGGGGGGGGCAGTGTCACGGTGTCTGTGTGTGGCTGAGACTACAGGTTTCCAATCAGATCTCCAATTGGAGGGCGTGCCAACCCGACAGGTGATCCACCTGTTTCTCATCTGGTGCAGCTCTTATAAGGAGCAGCTGGACTACCCTTCACCGCCTGATTGTCCGACTAAGTTGGCTCCACTGTTACTCCGTCTGCCTGCCCGCTCTC
>NW_015152263.1:64985-66934 GCF_000732505.1 Cyprinodon variegatus
CCCCCAATAACATCTCCTCTCCGTTTTCAGAAGCAGCTGAAGCAGCTGATCAGTCTGAACCCATCTTGGATTCTGTTTTCAGTTCAATAAAGAGATTGATCCTTTGAATCCTGCTTGTGGTTTCCTGCACGTGGGTCAGAAAAATCCCCTTGATCATGACACATCTCCTCTGTTAGTCCTCCTGCTGTTCTACATTTCTTAGCTTTCAATTATGTCTGTGCCTTCTGTGCTTGCTGTCGTATTGGCCTAAACATCAGCTAATTTTTTGGGGGGAAACAGCCCTGTTCTTTACTACTGTTCATGCATATCTATCAAAATTCTGCGCTCTATTCCCTGCCGAGGTCTGAGCTCCATTGACAAAGTAATTATATCAATAAATTTCTTCTAATTTTCCTTTCTCTTCGTGTGAGTTTTTCAGATTGTACGTTATGGAGAAATTTTTTGAAAAGGAGCAGTGAGCAGAAGGGAATTTATTCATTCACTAGGAAAGCACCATCAATTCACATGCAAAATTACAATATGCACAGAAAAATCTGTTAAAAAGCAAAAACCATGTGACAGACAAAAAACAAAACAAAGAAGAAAACTCCTACAGGATGCTTTGCTATTTTGCAATTCTAAACCTCCACGCTAAAGGCTCTTGTGAAACCTGATGAAATACATCGTTAAGCCCAGAGGGTAAATACTTTCTTCAGAAAAACCTATGTGTCAAAAAACAGGTGGAGTCTTATCTATTAGTTGCTCAACTCAAATAGCTGTGAAGAAAATCGTTTTAACATATTTATCCTAAAAAAACGTATAATCCCTTCAGCCTTTATACCTCAAAGAATTTATTTATTAAAACACCACAAAACAGTCGTGAAGGAAGTGATTAAATTAAAAAATACGTAAAATTAAAATTATTGGTTTGCTGTTGCCATGGTTCCCAATCAATATAAGATCAGTGTCTAATAATTTAAAAACTGCAATACTACTAGTGATCTTTTCTTTTTTGACTTGTTCAACATAAGTCACTTCTTACACTGCCCCAAATCAGAGAAGCTAAAAAAATGTTAAACATATCAAAACATTCAAAGACAGGCCTATTTGCTAACAAATAGGCTGGCAACTGGCACTGGCCCTCTTTTGCTAAGCCTTAACGGCAACTGGCACTGGCCCTTTTTTTGTAAGCCTTCGCTGCAACTGGCACTGGCCGTCTTTTGGTAAGCCTTCACGGCAACTGGAACTAGCTCTCTTTTGGTAGGCCTTTGCGGCAACTGGCCCTGGCCCTCTTTTGGTAAGCCTTTGCGGCAACTGGCACTGGCCCTCTTTTTGTAATCCTTCACGGCAAATGACACTGGCCCTCTTTTCGTAAGCCTTCACGGCAACTGGCCCTTTTTTGGTAGGCCTTTGTGGCAACTGGCCCTTGCCCTCTTTTGGTAAGCCTTTGCAGCAACTGGCCATGGCCCTCTTTTTGTAAGCCTTCACTGCAAATGGCACGGGCCCTCTTTTGGTAAGCCTTCACCGGAACTGGCAAGGGACCTCTCTTAGTAAGCCTTCATGGCAACTGGCCCTGTTTTGGTAAGCCTTTGTGGCCACTGGCATTGGCCCCTTTTTGTAAGCCTTCGGGGCAACTAGCTCTGGCACTCTTTTTTTAAGCCTTCACAGCAACTGGCCCTGGCCTTTTTTTGTAAGCCTTCGCTGTAACTGGCCGTTGCCCTCTTTTTGTAAGCCTTCAGAAAAACTGGCACTGGCCCTCTTTTGGTAAGCCTCCATGGCAACTAGCACTGGCCCTCGTTTTGTAGTCCTTCACGGCAACTGGCCATGGCCCTCTTTTCGTAAGCCTTCTCTGTAACTGGCACTGGCCCTCTTTTCGTAAGCCTTTGCAGCACTGGCCTTCTAATAATCATTCACGGCTCATCTCCTCTGTTAGTCCTCCTGCTGTTCTACATTTCTTTGCTTTCAATTAT
>NW_015152263.1:67655-71056 GCF_000732505.1 Cyprinodon variegatus
TGTTGGCTCTGCGCTGCCGTAGCGCAAAGATGTCTGCCTCCATGGCTGCGAGACCCGCTCCTATGTAATTATAAATAACTAATTCGAAGGCAACACAAATATTAAGGTTAAGAGGCTGAGCTCGTAGATGATGATAAATAACATAGTTATGTATAATATATTTTATTTCTGACTGTATATCCCTGTAATTATTACACACTGTAGCTTTAAAAAATACGTAAAATTAAAATGATTGGTTTGCTGTTGCCATGGTTCCCCATCAATATAGGATCAGTGTCTAATAATTTAAGAACTGCAATACTACAATAAAACTAGTGATCTTTTCTTCTTTGACTTGTTCAACATAAGTCACTTCTTACACTGCCCCAAAACAGAGAAACTATAAACATGTTAAACATATCAAAACATTCAAAGACAGGCCTATTTGCTAACAAATAGGCTGGCAACTCGCACTGGCCCTCTTTTTATAAGCCTTCACAGCAACTGGCACTGGCCCTCTTTTGCTAAGCCTTAACGCCAACTGGCACTTTCCCTTTTTTTGGTAAGCATTCGCTGCAACTGGCCCTGGCCCTCTTTTGGTAAGCTTTCACGGCCACTGGCATTGGCCCCCTTTTTATTAGCCTTGACAGCTACTGGCACTGGCTGTCTTTTGGTAAGCCTTCACGGCAACTGGCACTAGCTCTCTTTTGGTAGGCCTTTGCGGCAACTTGCCCTCTTTTGGTAAGCCTATGCGTTAACTGGCACTGGCCCTCTTTTTGTAAGCCTTCACGGCAAATGACACTGGCCCTCTTTTCGTAAGCCTTCACAGCAAATGTTACTGGCCGTCTTTTAGTAAGCCTTCACGGCAACTGGCCCTTTTTTGGTAGGCCTTTGCGGAAACTGGCCCTGGCCCTCTTTTGGTAAGCCTTTGGAGCAACTGGCCATGGCTCTCTTTTTGTAAGCCTTCATGTGAACTGGCACTGGCACTCTTTTGGTAAGCCTTCACAGCAACTGGCAAGGGCCCTCTTTTAGTAAGCCTTCATGGCAACTGGCCCTGTTTTGGTAAGCCTTTGTGGCCACTGGCATTGGCCCCTTTTTGTAAGCCTTCAGGGCAACTAGCACTGGCCCTCTTTTTGTAAGCCTTCGCTGTAACTGGCCCCTGCCCTCTTTTAGTAAGCCTTCAGAAAAACTGGCACTGGCCCTCTTTTGGTAAGCCTCCATGGCAACTGGCATTGGCCCTCTTTTTGTAGTCCTTCATGGCAACTGGCCATGGCCCTCTTTTCGTAAGCCTTCTCTGTAACTGTTCCTGGCCCTCTTTTGGTAGGCCTTCATGCCAACTGGCACTGGCCCTCTTTTTGTAGTCCTTCACGGCAACTGGCCATGGCCCTCTTTTGGTAGGCCTTCATGCCAACTGGCCCTGGCCCTCTTTTGGTAGGCCTTCATGCCCACTGGCCCTCGTTTGGTAGGCCTTCATGCCAACTGGCACTGGCCCTCTTTTAGTAGGCCTTTGCTGCAACTGTCCCTGTTTTGGTAAGCGTGAGAGAGTCATGTTTTTCTAAATTAATATGATCTTGTCTTTTATTGTGTGTTACTAACGTGGTTTGCAGTGTGTTTCTAGAGTCTCAGATTGCTTCTTCTTTTGTCATGGGTTCCTGTGCCTTATTGGATTTTAAAGTAGAATAATAAAGTTTGTCTTCTAATTGTAAAATAATGCATAAATAAAATATATAATTTGTATACTAATTCTGTTTCCTCATTTTAAGCCAGACCTATCTATGTACATTTAATTGGGAGACCCTAGGCCACTTGATGTAATTTTTAGCGGTCTACTAGTTGGTTTAGGGCCACGTCCTCGGTCACAATCCAGGTAATTCCCCCGTGTTACATGTGCATGCTGTCATATTGGCCTCAACCTCGGCAATTTTTTGAGGGGGAAACAGCCCTGTTCTACGGTGGCTGAAAAGTGCAAAACACATTTACAATTCAAAAACACATTAACAAATAAAAAACAAAATAACATTTGAAGAAACAAAATTTTATTTTATGAAACAAATGTATTTTTGAAAAGAAAGTTTAAATTTTTAAAAACAAAGTTACATTATAGCAAACAACTTTACATTTTAGGAAACAAATTCACATTTTAAATAAGTTATAATTTAGGTGAGAGAAAGTTTCATTTTCGAGAAAAAAAATACATTATAGGGAAACAAATGTACATCTAAAAAAAAATTGGCCATTCGGAAACACTTGTACAAGTGCAAAGACAAAACTGCAATTCTAAACCTTCATATCGTTACACCCAGAGGGCAAATACTTCCTTCTTTGGCATTTTGCAATTCTCTACGCTCTAAAACTGTGAATTGCAAAAGCTCTTCTTATCAGGTGGTTTAACATGACGTTAAGCCCAGGAGGTAAAAAATTTTAACTGATTTTTTAAAGAGGAGCAGGTGGGGCCTCGGTTCCTTATAACTGACAAACTCCTCGGTAGTGCAAAAATGTTTTCATTTTCAGTTTGCAGTTTTTCATGTGCCGCTTCTTGAGTAGGCGTTTGGGCAAAGTCTGTCTGCATAAAAAGGCACAGATTCCACAATCAGATCATCTGACAGAGCTGGAACGCCTGCCTGCAGAGCTTCTCCTACTCCAACAGACGGTAAGACGGGACGTTTTCCTCTCATCCACTTTAAAGCAGCCTCTCCAATCTCAGGCTCTACTTTACAGCAGCTTCAACATCTAAATATGAAGCCGCACAGATTTCTGCTCATTTAGAGCTTCTGTACCTTCATGTAGATTGTATACCTTTTTCTAAAAATCTACATAAACAAATGACAAATAGCTTTTAATACAAATGTCAAAAGCTGTTTGAAATAGTTAACTCTGACATCTATGCAATCACTGCCAACAGGTGTATTAAAATATTTTTTGTTTTAAAAACAGAATGTTGCAGGTACACATAAAAAGGACAAAAGGTAAAACAACTAATAAATCAACCAGCTGACATCTCATTGGTGAAGAAGGTTAAAGGGGCCAAAATGAAAAAAATAAATAAATCTGTGATAAAATAAAGATAAATGCACCATGATTACATTTACAATGAAATTAGGAAATATGAAATCAAATATTTAATAAACTATTAATTTATTTATAACATTCGTCAAACAGTTAAATGTGCCATTAAATAATGAAATGTAAAATGATAAAAGGTGTGTAATTATATTATAAGATAAACCTTTCAAAGTTTGAAATCACTTAGATTTCATTTTTTAAAACAAAATAATCAGATGTCATCTTTTCGATCTGTATTTATCTATTTCATGAGGAAAAAAGTGACAATTTTTTTTACTGTCAGCCTTACCCAAACTCAGTGGGCGGGGCCAGGGTCATTTCTATAGAGACATCTAGCTGGCTGAAGAAAACTCGTTCCT
>NW_015152263.1:71331-72866 GCF_000732505.1 Cyprinodon variegatus
AAAAAAATGTGCGATTAAAATGCGATTAATCGCGAGTTAACTCAGACATTGATGCGATTAATCGCAATTAAAAAAATGTAATCGATTGACAGCACTAATATATATATATATATATATATATATGCATATATGTATGTATATATATATATATATATATATATATATATGTATATATATATATATACATATGTATATGTGTGTATATATGTATATATACATATATATACACATACATACATGGATATATAATTACATATGTATCTGTATGTATGTATGTATATGAATGTGTGAATATATATAATGTTCAATTTTTATTTTTTGCTTTTACTCATTTCTTATTGGGTTTCCTTTGGCTGTTTGAAAGTTTAAATAATTACCACTAATGGTTATATTTCCTGTAAACTTAGTGTTTTTCATGTGTTTGTTGCAGAATTCCATTCTTGGATTTCCTGTCATTCCGTTGCCAGGTTTTGTGCCTATTTTCCCACACCGGTTCTTCCAGCGATTCAACTGTAAGTTCTTGGTTCTTATTGTTGTAGTACTTCTTTTCTCCTCATACTTTTTTCAGTTTAACTGAAAGGACACATTTTTTTCCTGCAAGTAGTGGAACAGTTGGTATCCAGGGGCCAGAAGGTACTGGTCAAGTGAGGATAACCTATGACTTGGAAAAATTGCAAATGCCATATCTGTAAACAGATATGAGGAAATCCTAAGATTCTGCACTCTGTGGACAACTTGGCTTACCGCCCAGCAAACACAGATAGGCTCTCCAGAATAAGACAATTCCTAGGTACACTTCAGGCAGCAGCAGATCCTGAGGAATTTCAATCAGGTCGGCCAGCTATGAGTGTCATTGCTTTTCTTATTCAGTTCTAAACATTGTGCCAATACAATGTTAAAATTTAAACAAAATTTGTTAAAATATTTTTCAACGCATAAAATGAAACAGAATACAAGATGGACCTTTTCTTACAATAAATTAATAATGTTTTATGTTGAGTTCTTAGGCACATGTAGTCCACTGCATTGGACATATCTGTAACTTCATGTAATAAGGTTATTTTAAAAAAAGTTTACCATTTTACAAGGAAAACAGATCAAAAAAGCAAGGCTTTAATAACTCATGCATCAGAGGGTTAAAATGCATTTAAATGCAGAATGCTGAAAAAGGCGTCCCTATGTCCTCCAGCAGTCTAAGCCTATAGCAGCATAACTATAGAGGTCGGCCAGCTATGAGTGTCATTGCTTTTCTTATTCAGTTCTAAACATTGTGCCTATATCCACTTCATTGGAAATATCTGTTACTTCATGAAATAAGGTTTTTTAAATAAAAAAAAAAGTCTACAATTTTTCTCCATGTCCTAAGAAGAATAAAAATCCTCGAGGAAAAAAATCATAGGCAAGGCTTTAATAATTCATGCATCAGAGGGTTAAAATGCCTTTAAATGAAGCATGATAAAATAGGGGTCCCTATGTCTTCCAGCAGTCTAAGCCTATAGCAGCATATCTATAGAGATAGCTCAGGATAACATGAG
>NW_015152263.1:74928-77258 GCF_000732505.1 Cyprinodon variegatus
CTCAAACTTTGTGGGCGGGACTAAGTTCGGAATGGCACCCAGGCTACTAGGCTATATCAGCCCCACCAGACATATTTTTCACCAGCCGCCACTGTTAAATACTTATCAGAGAGAAAGAGTTGTTTAAGAAAGTTGATTGAAAATGATTCTTTTTAAAATGTTTTTCATTGTTTCTCTTCCAGGTCAACATGTCCTTGATCAGCAGTGATTCCATGAGCCTTTTCTTAAATGACTACCCCTCCATAAAGTTGGAAGGGGAGCAAGGGCTCCGACACCATGAAATGATGGTATGGCTCAATGACCGACTTTCGGAGTGTATAAGCCAGTTCTCTACAACAACAGTGGAATTTAAATATGAGAAAACTGTTACAGAGAAAATATTCGAGCTCACTAGGAGCACCAGTTTAAATATCGCAATGGAGAGCTCCATGGTTAAAAGTTTGAAGCAGCAGATCAGCGAACTGAAGAGAAGGTAAGATATTAATAATTTTTTTTTCCAATTTCCCAGAAGTCCATGAAGAGATTTAATGTTTGTATTTGTCCCTCGTCACAGACTCTCTGAAATTCTCTGTAATTCTGGGAATATTGTCAGTGTGGAAAATAAACTCTCTGTTGTCAGAACTCTGAGCTACTGGGCTGACATTATTCCCTAAATTACAGAGGAGAAATGAAAAGAACACAGCAATGTTTCGGAAATCACTTGAAGCATGTAGTTATCCAAACTGGGTTTTGCAGCACTGGTGGCTCGTATTTTTGGTAAGTAGGCTGACAGGAAAGGGGGAATGAGACATGCAGCAAAGGACCACCTGTCAGATTTGAACCCAGGTGGATTGTCTGGAGGTTTTTTAAGTTTAAAGAAAAACGCTGAGGTGTAAACAGAGATATCCAAAATATCGTAATTCCATATGTGTAAGGAATTTCTGAGAAACTCAGAAGGATTTTCTCAAGACACAACATAGAGATGAATTTCAAACTCAACAAAACTGGTTGATCCTAAAGACAGAGCCAAACCTACGCTGAGCCGTGTTGTTTATGTCATGATTTAATCAAGTGCTCTGACTCACATGCAGAAAACAAACACAGAGAGACCAAGGAAAAGTTTAACAGGTTTATTGAGAAGGATGAGATGAGTCCAGTGTAGCTCTGAACACTGTTCAACCGGAACTGGAAAGTGAGGGGAAGACACTGCGGTTAGTTCAGGCTCAGTGGGAAATTTGATTCTTGAACTTGAAGAGGAGAAATAGATAGCTGACTCACATTTCCAGAAAAAGGTGTCTCTTATTGACTCCAGTCGGTGTGGGATGTTCCAGTGTTTGTCTTGTTTGATGAAGGGTGGACAGGGTTTACCGAGAATGCGGTTGTATGTTGGTGAACGGACAAACTGACTGCCACTTAGATTTCCTGCGGTACTTGAACGGGTTGTTGTGGAGATGAATCCCCTTCTCAGAGAGAAGCCCCAAACGATCCTTAGGAAAAAAGAGTTGATCAGAACCACAAACTTGAATCCTCAGCTTAGCTTGATTCTCAGAAGATCCTTCCAGGGGAGAGAAGGTCCGAAACATCCAGTTTGCAGGATGACTTCCTGCCAAGAGGCAAAGACAAAAACAGCTAGGTTAAAACTCAGGTGGACAAAAACTCAGTTTGACTCAGCTTTGAGGTTTCAGCTTCCAAGCAACATTTAAGCCATAGGACTCATCCCAAGCAGATTAAATAAGCACTTCCATTATGATTCTAAAGACCAATCACAGAGCATTGACTTGGCATGCTGATTAAATACATCAGCACTCCAACTAGAGATTGCTCTGGTGGAGCTGAAAGAACTGACAAAGACTCCTGGATAGGTGCTGAAACATCCTCTGAAAAACAGAGCATAGGTCTGGTTGCCTCCGCTATAAGCTGGTTCTGTGGTTGGGTTTCAAGAAAATCCTTCTGAGTTTCTCACAGACTCCTGACCCATATGGGATTACAATGTTTTTCTGTCTCTGTTTTGTCTTCTGTGTTTGATTCAGTGTTTTTCTTACTGCTAGTTGTTTTGGCCAAATAAAGAAATGACTAGTTTGGATAACCACATCCGTCAAATGATTACTTTTTATTTCTACTCTGTATTAATCCGGGTAACTCAAAAGTTCTGATAACAGAAAGTTTATGTTCCAGTGGGTGATGAGAGTTCAAATGAAGGCATTGGTCTGTCTGGGTAGGGTACAGGAAAACCTCAGTATTAAGTCTTCCATTGGCCTCAATGCGCGGTGCTGTCTAGAATGGATGGATGGAGGGATTAATGGATGGATGGATGGGATGATTGATGGATGGATGGATGGATGGATGGATGG
>NW_015152263.1:78245-81662 GCF_000732505.1 Cyprinodon variegatus
AAAACTTCATGTCGATATCCATTTTTACCACATACCTTAGCATGCAAATGTTTGGTTGAAGTGGCCTGAGAGAATTACAACACACAGAGAGAAGAAGTTAACTCCACACTTTATTGTTAACCAAGCACTGTGTAGTCCTGTGGTAAAGTCAATCTTTTTTGTGTTCTAATCAGTGAAAATGTCTCTAGCTGGCTTCCAAATTTTTATTAGTAATATTAAATTGAACCTTTACTTCATTATCTTTCTGCAATTCAAGGTATTCTGTGGGGGGATAATAGTCCATAAGCCCGAGGCTGATGAAGAATTTATAATTTGGATAAGAGCAATGATACAGAGAATGCGGGAGAGTTATAAAGAGGATGAAACGGACGGACTAGGATGGATGTACCAACAGTGGGTAAGTGATGGAAATTATCCAATTTATAATTAAAAGTGTTGTTGTACAAAGTACAGAGTGAAACAAACATCAACTGCAATTCTTCTGATCCCTGCAATACATATATTATTCTGCAATGTTGCAAGATTAAGAGTAGTGTCTTTAAAAACATTTTTTATCATAACTTTAAAATGCCACAAAGGATGGACTGATGGGTCAAATATAATTTAAGTTCTACAGGGAAAATACATCCATAGAATTAAACAACATATTTATTTGAAATAACTGTGGGTAGTTTTTGTCACCTGACTTTAACCTCTAACCGTGTTGTTGATGGTAAAAGACTGATTTTATTGGAGCCACTGAGAGGGAGACGGCCGAGTCTCTGGAGATTGAAGAACTCAAGGCCAAGATACAAGAAATGACGATCTTCCACCAGAAGCAGACGGATATATTTAAGGAAACAACTGACTCGCTTAAAGAAACAGTCAGAAAAACCATAATATACTTCAACTGTCATACAAAAAAGATGGAGACAGAAATCAAAGTTTACAAAGAACTGCTAGAGATTATGGAGAAAAGGTAACGTTTCACAAGAGTGAACACATATTTTGAATGTCCTTTGAAATGTTTCACAGCTCTCCTTGGTGTTGTCTTTTTTAGACTTGAGCAGTGTGGGGGAAGCCTACCCATCTGTGGTTTGCCAGGTAAATTTCCTGAAAACACAAACACAACATTGTAATAAGTGCCTGACCCCACGGACTACCGAATAAGTTCATAAACTCTTTGACAAGACAGTTCTTCAATAGGCCCAGTAACAGGAACCCAGGAACCCTACACTAATTTTCTATTGTGTGATGATCTATTTCGCTTGTTGGGTCATCCAACTTTTCACATATCAATACTTAAGATCCTGTCACACCTTGACATTTTTGCCAGGGTATGCCGAGCTACGAAAAATCTGGCAAAAACGCTGGCATACGTTGGATAAGTTAAGGGTACGATTTATGAGCTGAAGTTTGCTGACACACATCGACATACGGCAAGTACGTCAAGAAATGCTCAAAATTTCTTGATGTATGACAGATGGGTGCTATTACTTTAATAAGCAATTGGAGTTACCATGGCGATGTAATTAGCTAAAAACAATGTATAAAATCCCATAGGAATGAAAGGTGAAGGGGAGAAAGAAGATTAAAAGACTATTTTTGAGCATACGCTGTGTGGTCATACGTTCACCTAGAAATACAGTTTAAAGCTCCGGTTGTAGATAAATCTTACATCTTTCAAAATCTTAAAATAGTATGTAGATAACTCCTACTGTTTTTCTAAAATCAGCCTTCAAGCAACACAAAGTTTGTGGGAAAATCAGACTCTTAGAGGGGAAGACTGCATTTTCTGGAGTGGAAGAGAGACTTTTTTTTTAAAGCATGTAAGATTTGAAATCGCTCACACTGCTGCATATTTTGTGCCAGAGTCACTGTTTTTGGTCAGTTTGTAGATCTAAGCCTCTGCTTTCACACAATGTTTTGACATTCCTGTAGGATTTTTACTTTCCCTGTAAAGACCTCCAGATCAACCAAAAGATGACAGATTTTTGATGATCTTTCCATGCATTTTCACCAAGTGGGCGGCATAAAAACAAATGTGTTTATTTACATCGTCATAAATATTTTTCTGAATGTACATGCACCCCACTGGGCACCATTGAAGGACAGGGATGGCTGACGCTCACAGTATAATTTTTTTTTTTTGAATAACCAATTCGGTTTTCCTCTAGCACTCCTTTGTTCGGAAGGCTTTTTCAGGATGTAAAAGCTCAGCGTCAACATGAATTTCTATTTAAACTAATCGGACAAGCAGGAGTGACAAACCTTTTTATTTCTTCATCCCATTATGGTTGTGAACGAGCTACAGCCATGAAGTTAACCCCAATCAGTAAGCCCAGTCATTTGAGACATCCATGACCCATACGTGGGTCATAAGTTACAGGTCAGTCATCTAATGGTTGACATTCGTTAAGTTTAAGTTACTCATAGGTCATGGCGCCTAGCTTATCCAACTTGTATCGTCGTCATCATAGGGTCTTTGATTTGAACCACCTGATGAGACTTTCTCTGTTAGCTTGACTTTGCTGTGCTGTGAGGTCACCAACACACTTCCTAGCAGACATGATGCTCAATCTACTACCACCAAAAACCTTATTTCTTTTCTTTTTTTTTTGTGGCAGGCGGTAAACAGCAGCTAGGTTAATACCGTGATCAAACTAATCTTTTTATATAGACCTGGCACTTCCGAGCGCATCGCTGCCCCCCTCAGGACACTGCCTTGTACATCATTTCATGGGCATTACGCTGCAGTGCGTTATGGATTAGTTAGGCTGTCATTGGACATAAGTTCTGGACTCGTTATGAATACTCTATGTATACGTCCAAAATTGAAATGATACATTGAAAGTTCAGCGTATGCCAGCGTTTTAGGAGATTCTGGGACGTAAGGCATAAGTTGGCTAAATCGGCATGGTGTGACAGCACCATTAAAGCCAAAACCTTTTGTCATCCAGGGACATCAAATTTCAACAATTGTTGGATGAAAGCCCACAGAATCACAAATTCATTGCCTTCTTAAATTGTGTCTTTCTTTGAAAGTATAAGGGGAGAAAATGTGGATCTTGCTGTGATTTCAATTACAGATATGTACAGTTGATTTTATCTGCTTTCAAAAAGTATTTTAAATCAAATTCTTAAGTAATGGAGAGAAACTCCTATTAGTTAGTGGGCCTCAGCAGATGGCCGCTCACACTGAGCCTGGTTCTGCTGGAGGTTTCTTCCTGTTCAAAGGGAGTTTTTTCTCTCCACTGTCGCTACAAGCATGCTTAGTGTGAGGGATTGCTGTAGAGTCAATGAGTCGATGCAATCAGCTGGTTTTCCTTAGATAGAAAACTTTGAATCAATGTGACTGGATGATCTGGTGAACAAGAAAGTGACCTGAGATGACATGATGTGAATTGGAGCTATAGAAAGAATTGAATTGATTAAATG
>NW_015152263.1:83311-84662 GCF_000732505.1 Cyprinodon variegatus
TAATGGTCCAAAGATTATTACTTCAGTTTGGATTTCACTGTGAACTAAGGGCTCAGAAATGGGGAAAACAGGGGGAAGCAACAAGAAAAATGAGGAGACACAATTAAACATAACCCGCTAATTAGCGTGTTTGGCTTTGCACAAACAGGCTCTAACCAGAGTAGAAAAAGAAGTTTAATCAGGTGAAAACTACTGGTGATGCAGCTGAATGCTAAGTATAGAAAACACAGAACAGGAAAATATTCTTTTTACCAATAAAGATATGTGATGTTTTTATTCTGTATATAGTTCAGCTATTGTCTGGTTGTGTTGGATTAACCAAAACAAGCAGAACCTCTCATACGTATCAAGTTTTAAAATTAGAGAAAATTTATGACATCCGACCACGAGCCATCCGACTAATAGCCATCTGACTACGAGCCATCCAATTACCCCAGTGAAGCTCCAGTAGCCATTATATTTAAAGACATTTGCAGAAATAAATCTAAAATAAACACTTTTTAACCAATTCCAAACTAAAATAAAGTGATCTGAATTTGATGTGCAATGCTAGCAACAGTTCCGTTTGGAGAGGCTGATCAATGTTGTTATATTTATATAGATCTATAGTACTATAATATGGGAAATTTGATGGGAGGTCAGGGAGAAAGAGGAATAAAATATGTTTTTTTTCCGGCCAAAATGGGAGACCTGACAGCTAAGGAACTTGTTAGTCTACAAACTTTAAAAACAAAGTGATCTTTGAACAAAGTGATGTTTGATTTTTTTTTTATGATTGTAAAATAGTAAAGAGTGTGCAATCCAGTGGACACAACAAGGAGGAAACTGCAACGCTTCCTGTAGCTCAACCAGGTAGGCACTCAAGGAAAAAGTTATTTTAAAGAATAGACAGATTTCTGTTAATTATTGGTAACAAGGTTTAGTTTTTACCATGTAGATATAGCATTCTTTGGTGGTGCTTTATCTTTTTTCAGTTTTTAAAACCAACAACACTACTTAATCAGCAAGCCTTAAAACTAAACAAAAAGCGAGTGTTATATATAAATGATAATTTTTGTTTTTCTGATCATTAAGGAGACACCAAGGAGCAACCTAAAGCTCAAGCTGTTCAACCAGGTAGGAACTCTACCAATATATTAGAAAGGAGCCCAAGGTTTTAGAAAGTCTGACTATAGATCAGGTGAGGGAATCTTCTAAAATGCTCTAAAGAGGAACCACTTGCTGTTGATGGCCTTGGCAGCAGGCTTCCTAAACCGTGTTGTGATATTATAGTCTTTTCTATTCCCAGCCCGCTGAGAATTTATGTTTCTGATACTTTAAGATGTTTATTGCCCTCCCCTGTAGGGGTGGT
>NW_015152264.1:0-1918 GCF_000732505.1 Cyprinodon variegatus
ATCAATGAAGATAAGTGAAAATGTCTTAAATTAAGTGTATTTCCCCTCAATTTAATTAAGCAGGTAAATAAGATGATTTTGCCAAAGGAATTAGTGTTTTTAGACTTAAAATAAGACAATAAGATAAAATGCACTTTAAATAAGAGAATGTAATATTTTCTCTTATTTTAAATGTAAATTGTTTTGTTCCATTGACAAAGTGTCTCACTTACCTCCTTAAATTAATAGAAAATGCACTTATTTCTAGAAATACTGGCTTAAATCAATATTTTTTGCAGTGCTTTAGCTGTTTTAAGGCACTGCAAAAAAATATTTTTCTTAAATTGAGCAGGTGAGACACTTTGACATGGAACAAGACAATTTACATTTAAAATAAGACAATAAATTGCATTTTATTTTTTCAAGTGAATATTATCTAATTATCTTATTTAAGAGTAAAACATCTCATTCACTGAAAATACGATGTAGGAATAAATAAAAATTTCTTAAATTAAGTGTATTTACCCTTATTTTAAGCAGGTAAATAACATGGTTTGCCAATTGAATGATTATTTTTACTCTTAAAATAAGATATTTAGATAAAATGCACTTGAAATAAGACAATGTAATTGTGTTTTCTTATTTTAAGTGTAAATTGTCTTGTTTCATTGACAAAATATGTCTTTTACCTTCTAAATTCAAGAACAAATGCACTTATTTTAAGAAAAAATGACTTATCTAGATTTAGATTTTTTCCAGTGTTCCATTGGGAATTATTTACCAGTTAAAGTTAAAGGTAAATGCACTAAATTTAAGAAATTTGTACTTATTTCTACATCGTTTTTGCAGTGAATGTTTTACACACTGCAAAAAATAAGAAATAAGTAAATAATGTCTTAAATTAAGTGCATTTACCTTTAATTTGAGCAGGTAAATAAGATGATCTGCCAATGGAATGAGTATCTTTACTCCCAAAATAAGATATTTAGATAAAATGCACTTGAAATAACACGATGTAATTGTGTTTTCTTATTTTAAGTGTAAATTATCTTGTTTCATTGGCAAAATATGTCTTTTACCTTCTAAATTCAAGAACAAATGCACTTATTTTAAGAAATAATGACTTATCTAGATTTAGATTTTTTCCAGTGTTCCATTGGGAATTATTTACCTGTTAAAATTAAAGGTAAATGCACTAAATTTAAGAAATTTGTACTTATTTCTACATCGTTTTTGCAGTGAGTGTTTTACACACTGCAAAAAACATCTAGAAATAAGTAAAAAATGTCTTAAATTAAGTGTATTTACCTTTAATTTTAACAGGTAAATAAGATCATCAGCCAATGGAATGAGATTTTTTACCCCCAATATAAGATAATTAGATAATATGCACTTGAAATAAGACAAAGCAATTGTTCTTTTCTTTTTTTAAATGTAAATTGTCTTGTTCCATTGGCAAAGTGTCTCACTTACCTCCTCAATTCAAGAAAAAATTCACTTAATTTGAGCAAAAATGACTCATTTAGATTAGCATTTTTTGCAATGCACTGCAAATCAATGAAGATAAGTGAAAATGTCTTAAATTAAGGATATTTCCCCTCAATTTAATTAAGCAGGTAAATAAGATGATTTTCCAAAGGTATTAGTATTTTTACGCTTAAAATGAAGAGAATTAGATAAATTACACTTTAAATAAGAGAATGTAATCTTTTCTCTTATTTTAAATGTAAATTGTCTTGTTCCATTGGCAAAGTGTCTCACTTTCCTACTAAATTCAAGAAAAAAAACACTTAATTTAAGAGAAAATGACTTGCTTACAAAAACATTTTTTGCAGTGTACAAATAAACTTGATGACATGTTCAGGAGGATTTTCTCTGGGATCATAAACTCTTCTTTCCTCTGACGGAGCCGCTGACATCGGGAAAAGACTCTATCTGT
>NW_015152264.1:3748-5741 GCF_000732505.1 Cyprinodon variegatus
GTCAGATGAGCATACCCCATCAGACCAGCATACCCATAGTCAATATCCACGCGCAAGACGTCAGATTTCCATTTATCTTTAGCTTTATAAGAAAAATTAACTTTAAACTACCTTAACAGGTGTGCATCCCTTTAGTCATGCACAAAAAAAAAATCAATTTAAGCTCAGATCGCTATAAACTTAAAAAAAAACCCATCAAAACTTAAGTAATTAAATAGTTTTTTTTGTACATGGCTAAAGGGATAAATGCCTGTTGATGTAGTTTAAGGTTTATTTTTCTTAAAAAACTAAAGTGACGCCTCAAAAAACAATCTAGAAATAAGTAAAGATTTCTTAAATTAAGTATTAAACCTTAATTTCTGCAGGTGAATAAGATGATTTGCCAATGGAATGAGTATTTTACTCTTAAAATAAATGACCAAATAAGCTCATCTGACAGAACACTGGATATGGGATCCTACGCTACTTCCTGGAGATAACTTTTTCAGCTTTGGATTTAAACATACATCTATTTTTTTTAGTTTTATTTTTCCTTTCATGTTAACATTATGGTATATAGTAACGGTCAGAGATGACTGCTCCTTTGGCTGATCGTGAACTGATGATCACCATACAGCAGCTTCCTGCAGTTTCCCTGGATTCTAATCATGGCTCCCAAGGCGACCTCCGCACATGGAAACCAGTCATAACAGGCAGACGGCCTCATGCTGGAGGCGGTCTGATTATCCTCTGGTTTTAAACACTTAGGTTCACCATGTGTGGAATGAATGTGAAAACAGGGAACTGAAAGTCAGCTCACAGCAACAATAAAGGCTCTGATGAAACTCTGAGAAACATTTCCCTGAAGTCCTACATGTTGCTGTTAGGTTCAAGTTTGCTTTAGGGTTGGGCGTGTTTTGGTGAGGACTGGGGTCAAGGTAAGGCCATAGAAATGTGTAGAGATGAATGGAAGCCACTTCAAAGTCCGGCTAAGGATAGAAGACATGTTCCTGTGTGTTGGTTTTACTCACCGAGGCTCTCCATGGTGACGATTTTATCCTTGCACAAGCGCTGGCAGGTCTGGTTGTCTGCGAGCCGCCCCGTGTTGAAAAGCCGACACTCAATACACTCCCTGAGGCAGGAGGGACAAAGTTCACAGAAAAAAGCTGATCAGCCGCTAATCCACAAAAGATTTCACAGCATGACTGAGCACGCTCCATCACTTAAAACTATGTCTGCAGGATACGGCAGCGAAGGAAGACTTTCACCGAAACTCAACATCTGACCTAAGTTAGACGCCAGGCTTTCTGCTCTGTTCCTGTACGCCAAAAAAAAATGGAAACAAGGCAAAGGATGATGGGTAATTTTTCAAAGCCAATCTGCATTTGGGAAAATAGGAGCAATTTACTCAAATTGCAGAAGTTTCACTACCTAAATTGCCAAATAAACCGCAAATGAACTACGTCCTGTTGTGAAACATCGGTCTGATGCATCAACGCCTTCTGTTCGTGGGAAATTTGGGTTATTTCACAGAGAAAGACCTGCGATATTAGACTGAGCACAGGCTGCAGAGATGATTCAGGAACCATAAAACGTACAAAAGTCCAACTATATATGTGATAGGGTGAACCAGGAAGTAGGAAGTTGGAGGCGGAGCTTAATTTTTTAAAGCCAGAGGGAAGCAAATCTGGGCCTTTCACTCAGTTACTCCACATGGGTGTAGAGGGCAACTGGCAGCATTACACCGAGCATTGCGGGATCTCGCAAAAGTATTGCGAGGTCTTGCAAATGTATTGCGAGATCTCGCAAAAGTATTGCAGGATGTCGCAAAAGTATTGGGGGATCTCGCAAAAGTATTAGGGGAACTCGCAAAAGTATTGTGAGATCTCGCAAAAGTATTGCGGGATCTCGCAAAAGTATTACAGGATGTCGCAAAAGTATTGGGGGATATCGCAAAAGTATTGGGGGATCTCGCAAAAGTATTGCAGGATCTCGCAAAAGTATTGCGGGATCT
>NW_015152264.1:8017-10057 GCF_000732505.1 Cyprinodon variegatus
GACAAACAAAAAAAAACAAACAAACAAACAAGAACAAACAAGTACGAACACACAAACAAAGGAACGAACAAATGAACGAACAAACTAACGAACAAACAAACAAACAAACAAAAACAGACAAACAAAAACAAACAGGAACAAACAAGTACGAACACACAAACAAAGGAACGAACAAATGAACGAACAAACTAACGAACAAACAAACAAACAAACAAAAACAGACAAACAAAAACAAACAGGAACAAACAAGTACGAACACACAAACAAAGGAACAAACAAACGAATGACCAAAAACAGACAAACAAAAGCACACAAACAAAGGAACGACCAAACAAACAAAAACAAACAAGAAAAAAACAAGTACGAACACACAAAGGAACAAACAAACGACCGACCGAACAAACAAACCATGGTGAGCAAACCATCAGATTGGTTGGAAGTTCTAATTTAAGTTTGTTTAGAAACCCCCTGATATAAACATACAATAATGCCTTTAAGAGTTTAATATTTGCTATAAAAAGAAGTTTAATTTCTAAATCTGATATCAGATCTACGTGACAGTTGTGTGCATAAAGCGTTGCCTTTAGAAGCTTAACATTCACTATCCAACATGTAAGATTTACTGGGAGTAAAAAATAAGATATTAACGAAGTCACGTTTTTATGGAGTGAATTTTTGTTCCATTATTGTTGCAAAGAAAAAGTTTTGTAAATTAAAGTTTTAAAAAACTGAACTCCAGAAATAAATCCCTGAAATTGATAAAAGAGGACTATAATAATATTTATGCACTGTTCTTTTTATAAAGGCTGCTCAGTGGGTAGCACTGCTGCCTTGCAGCAAGAAGGTTCTGGGTTCAATTCCTGGCCCAGGGTCTTTCTGCATGGAGTTTGCATGTTCTCCCTGGGCATGCGTGGGTTCTCTCTGGGTACTCCGGCTTCCTCCCACTGTCCAAAAACATGACTGTTAGGTTAATTGGCTTCTCTAAATTGTCCTTAGGTGTGAGTGTGTGTGTGAATGGTTGTTTGTCCTGTGTGTCTCCATGTTGCCCTGCGATGGACTGGCAACCTGTCCAGGGTGTACCCCGCCTCTCGCCCATTGACTGCTGGAGATAGGCACCAGCACCACTCGCGACCCCAATTGGGACAAGCGTGTAAGATAAAGGATGGATGGATGTTCTTTTTATAGTGGGATTTTCCCACTTTGAGTTTCAATGATTTAATGATCTAAAAACCAAAGGAAATGAAAATAAATGGTTTATTTTACCTGAAAACATCTAAATACTCATTAAATAATGTTATCAACAGTGCAAACTATGCAGTAAATTGTATTCAAAGGTTCTTATGAATAATATGACTCAGTTAGCTCGTCGTTAAAGCAGCGTTGTTCTGCTGCAGCAGCTGGACCTTCCTAAAACCACAGCTGACCTCTCAGAGCAACAACCATCGATGAGTAGAGGTCAGGCTGCAGAGCGAACCGAAGGGAAACGATTGGTTTCGGCCAACATGGAGCCCCTCCGTTAGCCAAGGGCCGCCCCTCTGACTAGAGGAGGCCCTGATGGTCCAGTTGGGCTCAGCAGTAGATTTATTGCACCAGAACGTCCACAAAGACCTCTTTCATTAGGCTGCTATCTTAGCTGGATAAAGAAAAAAAACTAACATTTTCAACGCATTTTCAAAGGCTAATTATTTAGCAATGTTCAGTTAAAGATTCTCTACTGCAGATGTTTGCTTGTGTCCCCAAAAATAAAGCGGATGGTCGGGATTCTAAAGCTGCTAAATAAGCGAAAAACAAGCTTCCATCTGGAACGGAGGAGGAGTAAAAGCAGAAGGTGGTTTCATCTGAGCAAAGAGGCTCCTGTGAAATGGGAATCCACTGAGAAATGGATGCGACCATGAGTTTGTAGATTAAATAATTCAATTCAGTTTATTTCTATAGTGCAATTTCACAACACATCATCTCAAGGCACTTTCTAGTTCAGCAGATCATCCAGTCAGATTGATTCAAAGTTTTCTATCTAAGGAAAACCAGCTGATTGCATCG
>NW_015152264.1:12707-14756 GCF_000732505.1 Cyprinodon variegatus
GGTTTCTTCCTGTTCAAAGGGAGTTTTTCCTCTCCACTGTCGCTACAAGCATGCTTAGTGTGAGGGATTGCTGAAGAGTCAAAGAGTCGATGCAATCAGCTAGTTTTCCTTAGATAGGAGACTAAATCAATTTGATTGTATGATCTGGTGAACAGTAAAATGCTCTGAGATGACATGTATTTTGAATTGGTGCTATGAAATAAACTGAATTGAAATTAATTTAAATCTTTGTGCTTCCATACTAAACTAGAGACCAGCTGACTGGAAAACCTGCAGGAATCAAACAGTAATCAAAGGCTGCAGTAAGCCTTCCTCGCTGGCATCCCTCCTCCTGAATCGTCAGGTAGCTGTGAACTGACGTAGACCCCGTCTAATGTGACACTGGCAGCTTAAAGAGATGCATTAAAAGGATCAGAATCCAGGGTTAGTTGCATCGTTCCAGCCTGGGAATGCTTGTGTCTGGCCAAGAGACAGCGTGGGCTTTAAAAGCTCATTAGACACAGACCAATATAAACATTCAGAGCTCATGGAAAAAGGAAATGAGCCGTTTGGTAACTTCAGCTGCACACAGACAGGAGCTCAAACTGAGAATTGTGCACAGATGAGCTGAAGTGCAGAAGAGGACTGGATGTGCAAAGATGTCCTTATCTGGTCTGCAGAGTTTTAGGGTCATGGTGCTGAACTGGGTGACCCTCGTCAGGAATGCAGTGCATGTGTGATGAGATGTGGCAGCGAGCGGGGCGTCTGGATGTTGTGTCGTTTGGTTCCCACTGATGATGTGAAGTGGGAAGAGCTCAGGCTTCCTGCAGGAGGGCTCAAAGAACCGGCTGTGACCCAGAAGCTGCAGAGGGAGTGTGTGCGTGTGTGAAAGGAAAACATTAGGCTGTAACCTCCAAGTTCTCCAGTTGCTCTCTGAATCTTGGCCCTACGTCCTGCTCTGGGAAAAGCTGCCCTGGATATTTGAAATGCTTGTGGTGTTTTAGAGAGAGCCAGGGTGAGTCAAAAAGTTTAGGAAAAAATTAGGAGAGTGGGAAGGAAAATGGCTGGTCTTTAAGGTTTTGCTGTGGAAAATTCTGAACAGGATGTTTGAGTAAAAGTGTTAGAATAAGACAGACATAACAAATATGAACGCAGGTTGATTTCCAACCAGATAAAAGTTACCAAGAGGCAGAAAAAAAATCTATAAAAAAAAACCTTCAGGTTCAGGGAGCTATTTGAAAAAAATAATCAATAGTTTAATCGATTTGCAAAATAATTGTTAGTTGCAGCTCTAATTGAAACATTACTTTTTTTCCTCCGTTTACATGATTAAGATGTCATCGTTTTAAGTTGCGGTCTTTCTCTGATATTTAAATAAAAGAATGCTAACAGGACACATTAGCTTACATTTCAAGGTAATAACTCCTCCCAGCCACTAAGTGGCGCCCTCATTCCTGCCCGTTAACTTTCCTACCATTTTCCAGCCAGGTGCCAGATATGCTAATGCTAACGTTTAATTAGCATTAGCAGAGATTAAACTTCGTAGTTAAGAAAAAAAAAAGCATCAAACTCTGGCCATTTCTCAGTTCACTAGAACGCGAGTACGGACTCGTGACCTCGCCAAGTACGTTCTTGAGAAGAACCCAGGAAAGTCGGGACTCTGAGAGAACGGGAGCACGCAGAATCAACATGGGTCAATTGGTACAGAAGCGTACTGATGACATCATCACACGCTCTGCTCGTCTGTAGCTGCATTTCACCTCCCGTTATTAATAGTCTCTAGATAATAATAAATTATTACTTTTTTCATTTAGTGGAGAATAATAATGAACACAGTCAGATGAACACAAATCATATGAACATTTTGGCAAATAAAACAAAAAAATAGCTATTAGAGCCAGCGGTCCTTCACACATGGCTATGCGAGAAGGAAGGCTGCTGCAGACGGGCTAACGTTAGCCCTGGCTGCTGCGGACGGGCCATCGTTAGCCCTGGCTGCTGCGGACGGGCCATCGTTAGCCCTGGCTGCTGCGGACGGGCCATCGTTAGCCCTGGCTGCTGCGGACGGGC
>NW_015152264.1:15909-19689 GCF_000732505.1 Cyprinodon variegatus
ACGTTAGCCCTGGCTGCTGGGTAAAGATGGAGGGGTGAGAAATACATCCGGAGACCTTGTCCGTTCTTGGTCTGCTGTTCTTGTGAAACGGAATAGTGCTAGGGCTGAGGCTGATGACGTTTCACAAGTACCTGAGAACGCACAAGCCCACATATTGAGAAACGGCCAGATCTGTCTGGCTTCTGTGCACCTTTACTTCATTAAGTCAGAACCGACGCTCAAAAACTTCTCCGATATTCGTCCTTGTTTTGTTTTGCTGCTGAGAAGCCATTTCTCCTGGACATTGGCATGGTAACCAATAGGAAATATTTACATAAATATTTATATGCAAGATATTTCTTTTCAACTTAACACTTTTATTGTGCACCACTCTACACCTTCGATAAGTGCATTTTTTTAATCAAAGGAAAAGCCCGGTCATATTATCTAATTTTATTTTATTTTATATTTAAGAACTTATTTCATGGACAGATAATCTTATTTACTTGCTCAAATTAAGCATAAATATTTAAGAAATGTTGACCTATTAGTTGGTTTTTGCAGTGCGAGGCCTTGGCTACTGTATAAAACCTGGAACTCAACACTATTCCTGACCTTTTGAATTGAAAAAGCTATCTGGATGGGAAGCGAAACGTCTTCAAACCTGAAAACAAAGTCCAGTGGATTGTTTTTTTTAACTTTTTTTGGAACAACTGTTACTTTAAGAATGTCAGAAAAAAGGCTTCCATCACTTTCTGGTTTAATGCCTCAGGAGCCTCATTAACTCTTCATTTGTTCTGTTCTCACAAACTAAACCTCATGTTTTCTAAAACATCCTGAGACTTCAGCCAGAATGAAGAGGCTTTCATTTATTAACGGTCTCCTACCAAGCAGAGCTTTTTAAACGGAGCAGCAATGTGAAATGAGAGAGTCCTGCACATTAATTGGAGAGCAGAGCAACTGAACAAAGCTAGCAGGCGGCCCCTCCCTGTCCTGACGCTGTGGCAGCGGGCCCCAAATGACAGCCTGACGGCAGAACAATATCCCCATAAAACACTAAATTATACAGTCAGCTGTGGGATGAGATTACAGCTCAGACAAAGGCTCAGACTGGCCTCTTAGTCTCACTTTGACTTTAAGTGACAAAAAAGAGAAATTCATGGATTCCAGACTGCAGCGTGGAATGAAAACCATTTCCTCTTTAAAAGAGGACCTCTGAAATATTCAAGGGTCAGAAAGGAGACAGTTTAAAGATCCTTCTGGGGTCTGGAAGACATCCCTACACATTTGTGGTCAGGCAGAAACACTTCAACAGAAGAAAAGTGGAGGAAGAAGAGAAGCTGGCATGAGCAGGGGCGGTTCTAGACCAAATGTACCAGGGGTCAGGAGGGGGCCAGCGTTGTTTTCATGGAGGTGCAGAAAAGCTTGAAATAAAAAGCAGGGCAAGAGATTTAAATATATTAAGAGAGCTGCATCAAGATAAATTTCTATTCATTTAGGTTTAATTCAAATTTTATGTCTTATTAGGTACAAAATACATTCATAATTTAGGAATTTTACATATTTTTTTACTTGATTTAAGTTAAAATTACTCTTTTCTATAAAATCTGAATTCGAACTCAAGAAAAACTGATAAATTTAGCTGTAAAAATTAGAAAATTAAACATTTAGGAGATGAAAACTGGGAAACCCATCTCAATACAACTGATGCTATCACTTTATTGTTTTTAAATAATTAGTAAAACAGATTTTTTTAAAGAAAAAAATGAAATCAGTAACCACGTCTGTTCCAGCAAATATCATCATAAGAATCTCTTTGAGTATTATGTCTTCATTACAGGGGCCATAACAGGGGACATACAGGGGCACTGGCCCCCGTTGGCCCCCGTCTAGAACCGCCCATGGGCATGAGAGCAGAGGTTAAAAAGACCGGCGGTCTGATGGCTGCCGATCTGTGTATCAGACATTTTCCACTCCGCCGCAGCTGAAGAGGAGGAGGAGGTCACAGTTTACGTAACGCGGCCCTGATTTCGCCTCGTTAACGAGGAATGATTGCAGATCTCCTTCAGGGACGATAAGCGTGAAAACGTTCTGTTCCGATAGGACGGAGACGACACACAGCTTCCTGACGTCTGCGGCGCCGCGTGGCTCAGATAAAAGTCTCTGTTCAAGGCAAACTTGAATGCTTTAAAGGAACGTTTACATTAGAACTGCTGCAGAAATAAACCGGCTAATGAAGATAAACAGCTGAGTTCACTTTGACCTTCAGGATCCAACACCAAGAAACAGCTGATTAGAATCCAGATGTTTCATTAATCTTTCAAAAGAAATTATTTACTGGTCGCTCAGTTTGCATCTAAAACACAAAAGATAAGGAAATAATAGTGGAATATGAATGAAAAAGCTGTTTAAATGAGCAGAAATGTAAGAAATTGGTTCTCTTCAAGTTAAAAAAAACATGTTTGAATAAATTAATCTCTGATGTTATTACACTAAACAAAAACAGGAAAGAGCAGCAGACATTGTGTTTGGGATCTCTGCCCTCTGATGGCAGCTGGGACAAATGATATGATGCTAATTCTCACTACAAAAATCAACTCTGTGGCAGGAAAGTTTCAAACTCTCCATTTTCACCATCAGGCTGCTTCTACCAAGACTTCACTGGAAGACGATCTAGAAATAAGTAAAAATGTCTTAAATGAAGTGTATTTACCCTTAATCTGAGTAGGTAAATTAAATGATTTGCCAATGGAATTAATATTTTTAATCTTAAAATAAGATAATTAGATAAAATGCACTTGAAATAAGACCAAACAATTGTATTTTCTTAATTTAAATGTAAATTGTCTTGTTCTATTGGCAAAATGTCATTTTTACCTCTTCGATTCAAGAACAAATGCACTTATTTTAAGAAAAAATGACTTTTTCCAGTGTAGACTTTTCCTCACTATCAAAGAAACCAAAAACCATCAATAAACCAGGAATCTCATTCATTAAAGGATCTTAGTAAAGCTGGAAGAGTTTATGCAAATAATTGGTCAGATTTATTAAACCATACATCCTCACAAAACAAGACATTCCCTTAATAACTCATAATTGTGCGCACAAGGCTCCACCCCATGTCAGGCCCTCTACCTGCCACCATCCAGCCCTAAATGATCCATGCAAAGGACTGTATAAATGTCAGAGTGTATTCCAATGAGCCAGTTGTGTTATTTAAAGGTATAGTGGAAGATTTTCGCAACTTTTTTTAAAAAGATCGACCCTCTCCACTTAAAAAAAAAAATGCATATGCACAACTCTGTACTCGCTCCCGTGAGGGAACATCTATTAAACCCGTGCAGGTTGGTTAAATGAGACCCCAAGACTTTAAAGCAGAGATGGGGACTCGAGTTTGTGACTGTAATTGAGTCGCACTTAAGTCGCATATTTAATGACTTTAGACTCAACTTAGACTTGCATTTGAAGGACTTCAGACTCGACTGAGACTTGCGATTTCTGACTTGTGAACAATGTTTTATTTTTAAGTGTTTTTTGTTTTACTGTCTTGACTGATCGCCGCTCGCCTTACCCGCACACAGCAGAGGTAAAAAAAAAAGGGCAGAGGGGCTGTCAAACTGTCACGTAGCTCTGACGTCACTGACGCACTGACTTGAGCTCTCAAGAACTGAGACTTGACTTGGACTTAGGCTCTCAAGACTTCAGACTTGACTTGGACTTAGACTCTCAAGACTTCAGACTTGACTTGGACTTGAGCTCTCAAGACTTCAGACTTGACTTGGACTTAGGCTCTCAAGACTT
>NW_015152264.1:20857-23253 GCF_000732505.1 Cyprinodon variegatus
CTCTCAAGACTTGAGACTTGACTTGGACTTGCAAAAAATGACTTGTGAACATGTCTGCTTTATAGTAAAGAGAAATCTGGAAAAAGTACCATTAAGTAAATAGATAAATATGTAATCACAACTAAGCAATGTGTCCTTAAAGTGCTCAAAGAGCAGCAAAAAAGAGGTGGAAGGAAAACCAGCTGATTGATTCGACAGCAATCCCTCGCACACATCATACATGCAGCTACAACGGAAAGGTAAAGACCTCTTAAAGGGAGATAAATGAGGTTTCACAATTTTTAGTGAAGTCCAGACCACAGCAAACCTTTAAAACTAACAGCTCAGTGCAAAAAAAAAGAAAAAAAACAGCAATACAACAGCTTAGAGAAGTGAAACCGTCCATTAGGGAACAGAAAACCTCCTGTGGGAAACCCACAAACAGTCTGGATGATGACCGACAGCTCTTTCAAAAACATGTGGCCTTCAATGACATCTTAGAAAGACAGATTCAGCAAATAAATCTGCTCTTCAATCATTTATTTACCAGGAACTTTTTGAAGATACAGAATTGGTCCTTAAGGTTCCAATAATACCTAAGAGAGTCAAGGCAATTTTCCAACAACAGCCAATCATTGTGAAGGACAGTAACTTGATGCTGGGAGTCCCAACAAATCCCCCCAAATCTATGACAAATGGTTTCATATGGGATCAGTTTGACTGACAGTTNAGAAAACCTTCTTCTTCTCCAAAGAACAGCTAAAGCCGGGGATATGCTGCACAATTTTTTTGCCCTTTTTGGGCTGATTTATACGAGAAATATTTCAATCGGAATTCATGAGGTGAAGATGGATAAATCCTGCTGTTGAAGCAGAGCTATGAGCGTCTATGAGCCAATTTACAAGAACCTCCAGCACTGCTCATGTGCAAACTTCTTCTTCTTCCAGATTGATGAGTACGATCAGCGCCATCTCTCGGCGCAGAGTCCAATGTGTGTGTGTGGTTTTTAGACGTACAGTGTGAGCAGGTAGATCGCATCAGAGCCAGGGGTGGATTTAGGAAAGTTGGGGCCCTAGGCAAAGACATGCATAGGGCCCTCTGAATTGAAAAGAAAACACATAAAACAGACCTATTATACAGAAACAGAACTTTATCTTAAATTTTATGATTTATAAATAACCACTTTTTTTTTTTATGCTAGAGGGGTCTGAAAAGTCGCTAAATAAAGCGACAAACTTACTATTAAAAGCATTCTGATGGCATTTTAAAGAAAGGATATGTATCAAAAACATAATTAATATGCACAAATGAGTAATACATGTATTAACCATACATGTAAAAGGAGGTTTATGGGGGCCCCCACCATATTGGGGCGCTTGGCCGCTGCCTAGTTTTGCCTAATAGTAAATCCGCCCCTGATCAGAGCGCTGAGCCGCACAGTGTCAGAACAAACATCGTGACCTGTGAACTTTTAAATTTTGCAGCGTAATCGTACAGTTTAAGTTGCTGCTGCGTGCAACGATTGAAAATATGGAACAGTGTACGGCCGGCTTAAGATTGGTGACCAAAATGATAAAAGTGCTTTAATGAAACCCACTGACTTTAAGCCTGTGAATCTAAAACAGCAGCAAATGACACAGAATGTAAAGAACCATCATGTTAACCTCTTCAGCCCAGGAACAAATTCCACCTGAAATGACATATTTAAATTAAAGCAAGCGCAGCTCCAAAACTATACATTGGAAATACAATTGTTTGTATTAGTGTGACATCAAGGCATTGAGGAATATTTTTCAGGTGGAACCATTATTTTTAATGCCACCAAGTTTTATTTATAGGTGATTAAACAAAGAAAGAATGAAAGATACTTAGCCACGCCACATTATTTTTCCACCATGAAAGCCCGTTTGAAACTCTGGTTGAACCCTCAGACTTTATAGATCCACATCTTGACTATGAGTCAAGCAAATTTGGACTAAACAAGGTGAATCATGTTTGTTCCACAAAGGATTTAGTTGGCAGTGTGCTAGGAGGAAATGTGATTTTGACACAATGGTGCCAAATGTGGCCGAAATGTGCCAAATGCATTTTTCCACTCATAAAGGGGAATCTGGTCAGACAAATTGGTGATTTCCATTATTGGAGACCTTCTGCATAAGGAAAAGCCTTTGCTCCTATGACTAAGCCAATTTTTTAATTAAAATTCGCCAATAATATCACCTAACTGAATAGAAAATAAGAATAACAGAGCAAACTTATGTAACGCATGATAGTTACATCACCTGAAATGGTCGCACAATGACCTCCGACCCCTCCTTGGAAAGGTCTGAGTCTCTACCCTCCAATCATGCCCGCCATTAGGGGTTGTGGCTTAAAGGAATAGTACACCCTAAAAGCCCGCGCCTGCGAGTTCACGA
>NW_015152264.1:24777-25939 GCF_000732505.1 Cyprinodon variegatus
TCGTGAACTCGCAGGCGCGGGCTTTTTGGGTGTACTATTCCTTTAAAATGAATACCTGCTGTTGCATTAATCCTGCAGAGTCACATGTCAGGTGGAATTTTTTAATCTGATTTTATTGCTTTTCACAGCTATAAAACAAAAAGTATTTGTGAAAAAAATTATTTTGAAACATGTTTTGGAAATTTTAAAGCCCTATTTTGAAGGCCATGTAGATGAAACGCCATATTACTCTGTTTTGGCCATTTCTATAAATAGATAAACATGAGAAAGTGTCAGATGGGCCAGACGGGCTCAAGGGGTTAAAAAAAAGAAGAAACAGACAATGGTAACCTGAAACCTCTAACACACCACACCCGAGAGGGTCAGAGCAATAACCAGATGCAAGGTACGCAACAGATCTATGTTCAAAGCAGAACTGGATGATGGAAAATATGCATAATGGGAGTTATGTCATAGCAGCAGAATAAACAACCATGAGGCTGCAAAGCTCCGGCTTCCAAACCTCAACCTAATCAAAAAGCTGCGGCTGGAAACTTCAATGACCTGAAGCAACGCTGTGAGGAAATGGGCCAAAGTTTCCCCACCAGCCGTCATGGACTAATAAGTTCATACAGAAGAGCATCAGCAAAGGTCGGATTGCTTTCCCACTTCAGTGAAACCTTATAATAAACGCAGGGAGGTCTTGTTTTCACATGAATAAACTTAGAAAGTTTCCGCAGCCTCAGTGGCTGGCAGGATCTAAGAATGGCTACCTTCCCCATGAAGCTTTTAATGATGCAGACTGACCATCAATCCTTCCTAAAGTGACCAGAATAGACGTTATTACAGCGATAACACTCAGCTAAACAAATCGTCCAATTAGACGGTTAATTATTGCTTTGAAACCAGGTTAAAGTCCTTCTGGTGCAGATTGTGTCCCTGTTGCTGAAACAACACTACATCTAGTTAATAGGCCTCGGTGGGAGAGGGAACGGCGTTAAAGGTGTGGGTTGGTGAATCGACAGGCTGAGACAGGAGCACAGTGATTATCGGAGAGTCGATTGGTGAAAAATAGCTGGCAGGCAGCAACGATCACCAGGCATGAAAACATTGTTTACCTCCAGCTTCTGGCTGTGCGTCTGAATCACGGCATGCCTGACATTACTCACCAACACACGAACAA
>NW_015152264.1:29320-30348 GCF_000732505.1 Cyprinodon variegatus
TGATTATTAATTGCTGACCGGCCTCTCCTTTAAAGAACCTGTATCGGCCATTTTCTAGACACGCTAACTCTTAATATACAGCATTAGCGTCACTCCGCTCTGGTGTGGAACCAGGAGGAGCAATGCTGAAGTCAGACCAAGCCTGGATTTTTAAGTTCTTGGCATTTTGCTTTTTGGCAGCTGGAGTTTTATATAATATTCTACAATGAGTGAGTAACCCTAACCCTAAGAGAGAGAAGACACATTTGCAGCTTCTATTTATGCATTTAACGTTTCCAAGTTAATATCTGTGTTGATCTAATGTGTGCAGTTGATAATAGACACACATAAATATAAATATACTCGTAAATGATTTAATATGAGAAGGTTTTTGGGTAAATATTGCCATGTTCATTAAACAGTTTTACATTCCAGATGCTGTAATCATTCAGGTTCCTGCTGGATCAATGTGATTTCTGAATATCTATTGTCCAGACTTCCTTCCAAGCCATCTGGAGACACTTGCTGAAGGTCTTGCCAGATATTCAGATATGCAAGCAATGTGAGAAGAATGTTATTCATGGCGTCATCTGCAGTTTAGAAAAGCGGGAACTTTTCCGGCTTAGAGCAAAACAAACCCTGACCTCCGGCTGTGAGATATGAATCTCCTGATGTTTCCTCAGAGGAAGAATACAGCTCCGATGGAAGCCATCGATGTTAAGGAAAAACAACCTTAAACAGAGGGGGGGGGACTTTCATTTCAACCCCCACCACCATACAGGGGAACAGAAGACGTCGCCTGTTCAGGCAGGCCAACAATTCTCTCTAACGACCCCCCCCCCCTTTCAGAGACATAGACCAGCATATTGCAGGCTAACAAAGAATACAAAATGACTTCCCATTCCTAAGGAGTGGACCCGTTCTTCTGGTTCAATTAACATATTTTCTAAACAAAAATAAGCAAAATTTCTACGGTGGCCCTGAAGTGCAAACTGCAACTACAAATCTAAAAGCGCAACTACATTAAGGAAATCGCAACTACATAAAGC
>NW_015152264.1:33048-34031 GCF_000732505.1 Cyprinodon variegatus
AAGCTGCTGGCTTCGGTTTCCGCTGGTCCAGCAGGTCCTCAAGAGATGCTTGCAGTTCTTGGAGGCCAGGATCACCATGACAACAGAAATGATGTACAGTAGCCACATTTCAAAATGGCCCTTCCCAGTCAAATGGCAGCCCACTTCCCTGCAACTCCCAGCAAATTCTCCTCTAACTTCCAGTCACTGGAGTCACCCCTCCTTCTCCTAGGTATTAGGGATGGAACGGTTTATGAAAACCGTCCGAACTGTTCGGTTCAACTGTCCCGGTTCGGTTCGCGTGTGTTGCATTCATGCGCTGCTCCTTTCTCTCATAGGCGAAGCGTTTACACTCCAGAGCAGAAGGTGGCGCTACTGCGACCAAAGCCAACCACCAGTAGTAAACAAGAAGAAGAAGAAGCGAAGCAGCGTAGCCGGGTGTAGCAGAAAAAAATAAGTTGTTGTGGAGAATTGTGTGGGTATGGCGAGTGCAACAGTGTGCAAGCATTATGCAACACGTTTTGTTTATGCTAACAGCAACACGACCAACATGTCAGGCTAACCCCGAAATCCCTCATACTCTGTCAGCGCTCCGCCCCGCTGCGCTCCAGACCAGCTGCTCAAAGCAAAGCCTACAGCCTCCACTGTGGCTGCCGTCCGCTCCGCTCTGAGTCCCTTGGAGATGGTAGAGAGCATGCGCGAAATGATTAAATTCAAAACAGCAACAAATGCGGAAATGATCCAGGGTTTCCGCAAATAATTAAAAATAATTACAATTCATTAATTTTTTTGGATTTTTTTCATTAATTTCATAAAAAAATTCATAAATTTTTATTAATTTTTTTATTTTTCGGTGTAAAAAACATATGCCGAACCGAACCGAAAACCGTGACCAGAAACCGTGAACCGAACAGAACCGTGGATTTTATGAACCGTTCCACCCCTAGTCCTGATCAGGCCTCCTTCATAGCTACAACAAATGAGAGACGATTTAACAGGAAATC
>NW_015152264.1:35023-37759 GCF_000732505.1 Cyprinodon variegatus
GGTTAATGTAATCGTGTTTTTCTTAATGTAGTTGCGCTTTTAGATTTGTAGTTGCACTTTGCACTTGAGGGCCACCGTACATTTCTGACATCTTAAATTGAAAAAGCTTGCTAGATGGGAAGTGAAACCTCCACAAATTTGGAAATCAAGTGCAGTGGATCGTTTTTTTTGTTTGTTTTGGAGTTGCATTCAATGTCCACGCAAAAGAATCAGATTTAAACATCAAGGACAGCAGTGTAAACATGTTTTTCTTCCATCTAAACATGATGTTGGAAGAACACAGTGTGGAGCACACAACCAGGAAGCAGCAGGTATTCGCTTTACCCCACATGTAACCATGGTAACATGTTCAAATGTCATGATCTCCATCGGGCACTGGGGGCTCTTTAACTTCAAGAACAGATTTAGGACTGGACCTGGGCTCAGCGGACCTCACCAGGCGCTCTGCGGAGGAAAGAACGACCTGATGATCTAAACAGGCGGCAGCTTCTAAAGGAAGCTCCTGAGGTGGCGAGCCGATGCTGTGATGAGAGTCTGTACATCCGTCTGCTTTGCATCAAAGCACAGGTTGGAAAGTGGGAACCAGTGTGTGTGGATGTCCAGCAACAAAACACGGGCTGTAAAATAAATGTGGTGGGTGAACTTGTTACAGATGGTAAACACCGGATGTCCTACGGTGGGTCCAGTAACGCTGTTTTCACACTGCAGGCAAAATCAGCTAAAAAAAAACAAAAACTAAAAACACCACAATTGGATTTGCATGGCGGCCGAAATGCCTCAAAACGTAAACAAATCTGCTGGTTGTTGGTTTCACCTCAGAAGTGTGGAAATGGGTTTTAAAGCGAGTAGTGTTGCTTTATTTATATTTCTTTGGTAAAACTGAACAAAGCTGCTGGCTTCGGTTTCCTCTGGTCCAGCAGGTCCTCAAGAGATGCTTGCAGTTCTTGGAGGCCAGGATCACCATGACAACAGAAATGATGTTTAGTAGCAGCATTTCAAAATGGCCCTTCCCAGTCAAATGGCAGCCCAGTTCCCTGCAACTCCCAGCAAATTCTCCTCCAACTTCCTGGATCCTCTTGGGCATGCATATTTTTTTTACTCCGACTCCACCCTTTCACTGAATTACAGCATCTGACAAGAAGATGACGCTTTTCTTTAAATCTTAATGTCCACAAATCAAGACGGAGAATATTTTTAGTACAAAAGTTCAAGGGCCAACCAAGGACCAGCCAAGGGCCCATCAAGGAAATTTTAAATGGCTACTACTGTAAGATGGCGTCTGGAGCTTAGACCGAAGCAGCGGAAAACCAGCGCGAACTCCAACAGAGAGAACGGGGTTAGGGGTCAGTCCTTCTGGAGCTCTAGAACAAAGCTCTTCAGAGCATTTCTTCCTTCATCCTTTCTCAGCATCGTTGTTGGTCTCTGCAGCGCCCTACATCCACATCTAGTCCCTGATTGGTTGTCACCTCCTGCAGTTTTCGCCTTCCATCCTTCACAGGTGTAGCGTCGCTCTCACCTCCCTTTAATCACAGGAAACGGGGCTTTCGCCTAAGTAGAATCGCTTTTCCTCGCTCCTGAACCGCCCTCTACAAGGAGATGAGGTTTCATCGATTAATCCCAGCGTGAAAATGCTTGACAGACAGGATGTAGGACCTCAGCGCATAAAGCCAAACATATAGTCATTATGAGTCATGGAGGAGGACGGATTAAAAAAGGCAGAGATCTACTGTTAGTGATGCTAAAGCCGGGCATAATCTGTGCGATATTTTCAATCGTTGCACGTAGCTAAAACTCACACTGAACCACAAACCCTGCGCTTCTGTGGTACAGTGTGAGTCCACAGCTCACGATGTTTGTTCTCACACTGTGCGACCCGATGTTCTGATGCGATCTACCTGCTCACACTGTACGTTTAAAAACAAGGTGGGACGCAGCTCTGCAGTGAGATGGCGCTACTCGGACTCGTCTATCTGGAAGCCAAACCTGCTGGGTTTTCCTAGGAGAGGAAGTAGAAGAGTCCCTGTTTGCCCACTGAGTGATTTGCCTACGACCACCTTACGACGGCCGACTGAATTTCAAACATGTTTGATTTTCTCCCGACTTTACGATTCCTGATGGGGAGGTGGTCGCTAGAGGCTGATCGCCCCTCGTTACCTCCTGTACACGACACCACGCACCATCAGGCTGAAAGTCGGCCCGATAAAAAAAATCCACGTATAACTGGAGAATTGGCATGAAAAGGGCAAAAAAAAATCATACGGTGTATGCTTCACCCTGCTAACATGGTTAGCCATGCTAATTAATTTGAGACTACCCAGTTTAAAATGTGTTCTTTAAGCCTTTTGTGTTATTTCTATTATTACTGGATCTGTGTAACGCTGACTGAATCGGCTACTAAAACGATCAATAATTGATTGTTTTAGTAGCCGATTTTATCGGTCCTGTATGGAAGAAAACAGTCTCATTGGAATCTGCCTTTTTTTTTTAAACACCGAATTTTAAACACTGAATTTTTTTAGACATGGAATTCCTTACTCTCAGTTTTTTATCTGGTAAAAATTCACCAGAAAAACTCAAGCCAAAGCAATGTATACTCGATAGAGTCGAGCAGCTTCTAGCCAATGAAATTAGCTCATTTCGTCACGTGACACAAACGGGGACGCTCCACTGAGCCGGTCACAGCTAGTACGGCACCCTGTCTGTTTGCCGCCGCCATGTTGCCTCTGGCCAAAATGA
>NW_015152264.1:38424-39663 GCF_000732505.1 Cyprinodon variegatus
CAAGGACACTGTACAGGCAGATAAAAACATTAAAAACAGGAAGCTAAAAATTACAAGCATAAAGATGCCACAGAAAACAAAACAGCAGGAAGTAAAATAAAACCAAACGAAGAAAAGGAAGAGAACAATATTGAAGTGATGCGTAAGAACTAGATGGGATAGGACTGTCTGAACAGGAAAGTTTTGAGTCTGGATTTGAAAATAAGTAAAAATTTCTTAAATTAAGTGTATTTATCCTTAATTTGAGCAGGTAAATGAGATAGTTTGCCAATTAAATGAGTATTTTTACTCTTAAAATAAGATAATTACATAAAATGCACTTGAAATAAAACAATGCTATTGTTTTTTCTTATTTTAAGTGTAAATCGTCTTGTTCCATTGGCAAAAAGTGTCTTTTAACTCCTCAAGAACAATTGCACTTAGTTTAAGAAATAATTACTTATCTAGATTTAGATTTTTTTCCAGTGTATAGGTAGTTTAGAGTTTTATTAGATCTGATCAGCTGCTTCTCTTTAGCCCCATTTACACTATCCTTTTGGAACCGTGCTGAGATCGGTCCGAGCACGATAACTGAGACAACTGATGAGTGTAAATGACACGCACAACTGAACCGGACCTCGCCAGACACAACCAAACCTCGGCGCGGTTTCATTCTGGTTCAGTTCTTAGATAACAAAGAGCGCAGGAGCAGACCGCGTCATCTCCTTACAGTCAGCATCCATAATCATGAGTAGTAGTACCGTAGATCGCCACTAGGAGGCAAGGAACCGTGCTAGCGTGTTGTAGGGGTGTAAATCACATCCATCATGGTGATTCGATTCAGTATCGATTTCCTGACCCAACGATTCGATTATTTTCAATATTCAAGAATACACCACGATACGATTTGATTAATTGATTAATCGATTTTTTTTTTAGACCTTACAGACTAAACAAAGTTTCAAGTTTGAAATAAATCAATGAAAGCTGCAAAAGCGTTATGCATTTTTTTAAAGAAAAAACAGCAAATAACAGAAGTAGAAAAGTTGCATAAAAAAATCCTGCACATAATCAGTGCAATGAGTGCAATGCAATACCTCGGCTCCAGACGTCCCGCCCCCTCCACAGACGCTCCGCTGCTCCTCTCCCAAATTGTAGCTGACCGCAGACAGGAGGACGGCTTGTTTTGTTTTATGACCGAAATTGCGGAAAACAACTCGTGAAGTTTGACCCGCTAGAAGAGCGAGGTGCGCGAGAACG
>NW_015152264.1:40728-42364 GCF_000732505.1 Cyprinodon variegatus
TTTTCTCATTCCAGAAAAGTAATAAAACAACAATCCACTGGACTTTGTTTCCAGTGGATTTCTCTTCCCATCCAGGAAGCTTTTTAAATTAAAAATGTCACGAATAGCGGTGAGTTTGAGGCTTTATAGAGTGGAGCAAAAACAAGAAGCTTAGAGCGTTGACTGTGGGGGACCTGATGACTTATGCACAGGTAGATAAGATTAATCCAACTATTGATCATCAATCACCTAAAGTTGATTAAATTAAAACTAATCAACCGATGCACCTTCAGTTACACTGGAAAAGCGATCTAAGAATAATTAAAAAATGTCTTAAATTAAGTGTATTTATTCTTAATTTGAGCAGGTAAATGAGATAGTTTGCCAATTAAATGATTTTACTCTTAAAATAAGATAATTAGATAAAATGCAGTTGAAATAAAATAATGCAATTGTGTTTTCTTATTTTAGGTGTAAATCGTCAAAAAGTGTCTTTTAACTGCTCAAGAACAATTGCACTTATTTTAAGAAAAAATTACTTATCTAGATTTAGATTTTTTCCAGTGTATAGGTAGTTTAGACTTTTATTAGATCTGATCAGCTGCTTCTCTTTAGCCCCGTTTACACTATCCTTTTGGAACCGTGCTGAGATCGGTCCCAGCACGATAACTGAGATAACTGTTGATTATAAATGGCACGCACAACTGAACCGGACCTCGCCAGACACAACCAAACCGTGCTAAACTGGTACTAGTTCATCAGTAGGGCTCGGCGCCGTTTCGTTCTGGTTCAGTTCTTAGATAACAAAGAGCGCAGGAGCAGACCGCGTCATCTCCTTACAGTCAGCATCCATAATCATGAAGTTTCAGACATTCTTAGAAATCCTAGCTTCCCTACCGTGCCGCACGACTATCGCTTGTTGTATCCAAAAGCTGACTCTGTCCAGTAAATTCACCAAAGGCTGCCTTCTTCGCCTGACTCTCCGCAAACTTCCTGAATGTTATGATTAGCTTGTTTGCCTCTAGAGAGCAGTAGTACCGTAGATCGCCACTAGGAGGCAAGGAACCGTGCTAACGTGTTGTAGGGGTGTAAATCCCACCCATCATGGCGAATCGATTTCCTGACCCAACAATTCAATTATTTTCGATATTCAAAAATACACCACGATACGATTTGATTAATTGATTAATCGATAATTTTTTTTTTTTAGACCTTACAGACTAAACAAAGTTTCAAGTTTGAAATAAATCAATGAAAGCTGTAATATCGTTATGCATTTTTTTTGAGAAACAACAGCAAATAACAGAAGTAGAAAAGTTGCATCAAAAAATACTGCAAAAATACTGCACATAATCAGTGCAATGATTCAATACCTCGGCTCCAGACGTCCCGCCCCCTCCACAGGCGCTCCGCTGCTCCTCTCCCAGATTGTAGCTGACCGCAGACAGGAGGCCGGCTTGTTTTGTTTTTATGACCGAAATTGCGAAAACAACGCTGGGACCCTTTTTCCACCTGGATCTCCGCTCTTTTTGGCCCTCATGTCCCTCCGTCGTCGGCCTAAACTCGCCCCCACTTCCTCGCCGCCTCGGCCGTATCTAGACCCACAGCGTGTAGCACAGACCACGCTTCAATATTGAGCATAAATCAAAAATGTCTG
>NW_015152264.1:43092-44664 GCF_000732505.1 Cyprinodon variegatus
GAGGAGTAACCGGGGGGGGGGTTAAACGGAGAGTAAACACACCTGTAAAGACAGCGAGGCTAATTAATACGGCTAATTAATTACTGGATTTAAGCAAGTCTGGTTTTTATACAGAAGTGTGGATGGAGTGAATTTTGTTTCATTATTGTTGCAAAGATGCACAAAAATGCAATTAGAAATAAAACTTTAAAATACATTTAAATCAAAAAATGATTTTAAGGTTGCCTTTGCCATTTTCTAAAATTTTTTTGTTATTTTTTTATATTATATATATTTTCAAATTCACTTTTTAAATATTTTTTTAAACGTTTCATATTTTCACATTTCAGTTTCAAGGTTGAATTGTACAAAGTTCATTCTTTTCATATCGGGTTTTAAAGATTGCATCGCTAATCTCCACCTGACCAATAAAAGTGCGTATTTAATCCTCCTTTAGAGCAAAGCCCGCCCCCAGAAGTGACTTTAACAACACTTTATTTACACAATTTAAACAATAGAATCAATGTCCAGAGCTAAGTACATTCTGGATTCCAAAGCACTTCACATCCTATCCTGCTCACTACTGTTACCTTATTTGAATTACTGTGTTATCAACACTCACTACAGCCACTACACTGCAAAAACGATCTAGAAATAAGTAAAAATGTCTTAAATTAAGTGTATTCACCCTTAAATTGAGTAGGTAAATGAGATGGAATGAGTAATTTTACTCTTGAAATAAGATAATTAGATAATATGCACTTGAAATAAGACAATGCAATTGTGTTTTCTCATTTTAAGTGTAAATTGTCGTGTTCCAGTGGCAAAATGTCTCTTTTATCTCCTCAATTCAACAACAAATGCACTTATTTTAAGAAAAAATGACTTATCTAGATTTAGATTTTTTGCAGTGTAGTCATAATGCAAAAAAGAGCAATAAGAATCATTCCCAACGCCGGACTTCTGGATCATACAAACGCATTATTTCTAAAATCTAAATTGCTAAAATACCAGGACTTAATAGAATACCAAATTGCAGTATTCATGTTCAAAGTATAGCCTATTGCCTGGGAATATCCAAAAGGTGTTCTCTGAAAGGGAGGGACGCTACGATTTAAGGGGAAGGGGAAATTTTAAGACTAATAGATGTAGAACAACAAGAAAAAGATTATGTTTATCCATTTGCAGAGTTAAATTGTGGAACAAACTAAATGAGAACCTAAAGCAATGCCCAAACATATTCCTTTTCAAAAAAATGTCGAAAGAAATTCTTTTCAAAAGGTATAGAGAAGCATTATAGAAAGTTTTGTTTGTGTTTTTTGTTTTGTTAATTTGTATACATGTATGATGGTATATGTGTATACATATTTATGTATGTATATGTGTAGGTAGGTATGTATTTATACGGATATATATAGCAACATAATTATAAATATTGTAAATTAAGGAAATACAAGAATTAAAGGGGTAGGAGTACATAAGTTTTACTTCTTCCTATTAATTTAGGAAAGAAGGGCACCTTGTTTGTTGTTTTAAAATGCTTTTAAACATTGTTTTATTGTTTTTCTCTTGCATGTTCAAAAATAAAGAATA
>NW_015152264.1:46456-47361 GCF_000732505.1 Cyprinodon variegatus
AAATTGGAGAAAACAGAAAAAGTTACACTCAAAACTTTTTCTGGACTTTTTCATTTCACTCCATTTCTAGATTACTTTTTCTTTTTTGAAAATTTTAATTTTCAAAATGTTCTTTGCAACAATAATTTAATGAATCAGGTTTATTGTAACACTTGGCGGATCCAGTAGGCTGAACTTCCTCCTGTTCTACATCTATAAACCGATTAAAGAAGCCAACATGGCTGACGGCTGCTGGTCATGTGTCTCTTTAGCCTCAGACAGATAAATGCGGATGTGAGCTAACAGTTTATCATGATATCATCTCTTTAAAAACATCCTCCCCTCAGCTGCCGGTACTCAAATATATTTTTGAACCTCAGGATCTCAGGAAATCCTGTTCACGATTCATAGTTTTTATCCAAAAAGAGAAATTGCTCAAGTTAAAGAACTTTTAACTTCTCATTCCTCTGAAATGAATGTTTTACTATAAATAAAAACCAGCTCAGTTCATAGACTCAGCTTTCCACCCTGAGCAGCCTCAGCCTGTTTAATGTTAAAGTTGATAAGATGCCTCATAGAAATCGAACAGATTCATGGCCCTGCCGCACCTTGCAGATTTAGCCAGCGTAGTCCTGACGTCCCAGAATCTCCTAAAACGCCGCCGTACGCTCAACTTTCTATGGGTTTTTTTTCAATTTTGGGCGTTTACATTTACATATTATTAAGGAGTCCAGAGATTCTGTCCAAAGACAGCCTAACTTCTGCATAAGGCAGCGTAATGCCCAGGAAATGATGCACAAGCATCAGTTAAAGCTGCTCCCCTCAGGCAAGGAGGCGCCCGGTCTGCAGAAAAAGATTTATTTGATCACAGCATTAAGCTGCTGTTTGCCGCCCGCAAAAAACAAAGAAAAAAGAATAAATAAAAA
>NW_015152264.1:49679-50377 GCF_000732505.1 Cyprinodon variegatus
AGATACGCTGATATGTTGGAGAGAAGTTCTGGATAAGTTACGCAGAAGTTATGCACAAGTTACTCAGAGGTTTTGACGTACTCGCCATATATCAACGTTTTCCAGCGTACCCATAACTTATCCGACATATGCCAAAGTTTTATGCCAGATTCGTACGTCAGGCGTACACTGGTCTAAATTGTCAAGGTGCGACAGCGGCTTTATGGATCCAGGTATTTGAATCATGAGCTAAGCAGAAGGATTGGTCCATAATCAGAGCACTAACACAAACACCCTCCTGTAAAGCACGGAGGTGGAGGGGTAATGCTGCTGGTGAGACACACCGCAGAAAGCAGATCAAAGAAGCAAAGAAGTCTGAACGGAATAAGAGCAGCAATTCCTCCACATCAGAGTCATTAAACCAGAGTTCTGAGAGTTTCTGCAGATGATAGATGCCTCTGACTGCAGGTCCAGGATGGGATCCGTCTCTCAACTCTAGACTTTAGCAGGGGGTCCTCGACCTCTAGGGGTCCACAGAGGTACTGCATTGGGGTCACCAAAGTTTTGGTTGATATTTTTTTTTTCCCCCTGCAATTTTTTCCACTAATTGAAATGTCTTTAAATCCACATTAAAGGAATAGTACACCCAAAACATGATTAGCCTTCATTTTCTACTCACCCCCATGCTGAACAACACTCTGGAGTACTTTTTTGATATC
>NW_015152264.1:52387-54314 GCF_000732505.1 Cyprinodon variegatus
GTATCGATATCGGTTATCGGCTACATGAGTTTTAAAATATCGGCATATCGGATATCGGCCAAAATCCCAATATCGTGCATCCCTAATTTAATTACTTACTTTTTGGTGTTTTTTGAAGCATATGTCGATTTTAGCTTGTTTTTTTATTGTTTTTTGTACATGACTAAAGGGATAAACGCAAATCTGACGTCTTGCGCATGCGTATTGACTATGGGTGTGCCGGTCTGACAGAACTACGGGACTTTACCACATGGTTCTGAAGAACAGAAGAATTTATGCACCAACTTTATGTTTATTTTCAAATTACGTGTCAGTTTCAGTGAACAAATCTCTTTATTTATATATTGTTTCCATTCCGTTCTAGAATAATCCTTCAGATAGAATTTAAATAGCTCTCCTCGCAAAGCATTCTGGGATATATCTGTCTGTTCTGAGGCCTTTCTTTTCTTCGTAGACACTTTTTCTCTTACGACCCTCGGCCATTTTCAAAAAAACCGCGGTGAGAAAAGTGAGCTTCAGTCTGAAACCGTAGATCAACACAGAGATACGTCTGAAAGTGCGCAGAAAAAGATAGCTAGCTTATGTAAACAGATCACCAGAATGATTGACAGTTAGGAGGACCACTTATTAAGATGATCCACCCGGAAATAAAAGATCATCCTCTATTGCTTTAAGGGCAATTATGAAATAATTAAGATCTGAACTCAAGTTTAACAGCTGGAAAGAGGAAGTATTCTTCCTCAGCCTGCATGGAAATTACAGATGGAATTTCATTTGTTTTGACTTGATGAATGAATTTAGAAGAAGAAGGCGCGGCTCTAAGTGAGTCAGCCGAGGCAAAGGGCCAAGAATAGCCGCCTTGTTCAACGAGTTTGGAGTAAAACTGGAAAAGCAGACATTAAAACGATGAAGAGGATTGCCTCTGTAATAAATACCTTTTCAAATAATAATAATAAAAACAGACGTAAGCCAAAATAAACTGATGGATGCATCTCTAATATATCCTTATTATAAAGGCGATTTGCTCTTTAACGGATCCAGGAGCTTCTGGCTGAGCGAGCAGCAGAGTCCGTCCAGGTTAGGAGGCTCGGTTCTGCTCCGACTGCCAACTCTTCTGTTTGGCTGAACAAACACAGGCGAGCACTGTGCCTTGGGATGAAGCCAGAGCCGAACCCCGCTGCCACAAAGGCCCCTCTGTGGTCTCACACAAGCAACTGCTGGCAGGGGGACGAGCCTGGAGGTCTCTCACCGCGGCCGCGGACCTGATGTACTGGGAACACAAAAGGCTCTGCCGATCCCACGCAGATCCTTCAGAGCTGAACACTTCTTCTCACACAACGGAGACCGCTCTGCGGACAGAGCTGGGACAGCCAGAGAGAGGACGGGGTCCTCCAGCACACACAGTGTTCTCTGCAGCTCTGTTTGAGAACAACGTGAACAAACAGAACCATGAGGGCCGAGGAACATGGAGACGGGTCAGGGAGAGAGTCCACAGCAGGGTTAGACTCTGATCCTGCCGGGTCCTCAATCAGAGATATTCCAGAATCACTGCAGGTTCTGTAAAGCCTGCAGTCAGGAAGCTTCTACTGCTTCGCTTTGGATGGAGAAGCTGCTGCGTTACCGTGGAAACCTCCAACACACACACACACACACACTGGCCATTTCTCAATTCACAAGAACGCGAGTACAGACTCATGTTCTCGCCAAGTATGTTCTTGAGAAGAACAGAGGAAAGTCTAGATGGGAACGGAAGCACGAAGCATAAATATGGATCAATTGGAACAGAAGCGTACTGATGACATCACCACATGCTCTGCTCGTCTGCAGCTGCATTTCACCTCCTGTTATTAATAGTCTCTAGATAATAATGAATTCTTACTTTCTTCATTCAGTGGGGTAATAATAATTAAGACAGATAAACACAAAT
>NW_015152264.1:55470-56598 GCF_000732505.1 Cyprinodon variegatus
GCTGTGGCTGCTGCAGACGGGCTAACGATAGCCTTGCCTGCTGCAGACGGGCTGACAATAGCTGTGGCTGCTGCAGACGGGCTAACGATAGCCATGGCTGCTGCAGACGGGCTGACAATAGCTGTGGCTGCTGCAGACGGGCTAACGATAGCCATGGCTGCTGCACACGGGGCAACGTTAGCCATGGCTGCTGCACACGGGGCAACGTTAGCCATGGCTGCTGCAGACGGGCTAACGATAGCCATGGCTTCTGCAGACGGGCTAACGTTAGCACTGGCTGCTGCAGACGGGCCAACGATAGCCATGGCTGCTGCAGACGGGCTAACGATAGCCATGGCTGCTGCAGACGGGCTAACGATAGCCTTGCCTGCTACAGACGGGCTAACGTTAGCCATGGCTGCTGCAGACTGGTCAACGATAGGCATGGCTGCTGCAGACGGGCTAACGATAGCCTTGGCTGCTGCAGACGGGCTGACAATAGCTGTGGCTGCTGCAGACGGGCTGACAATAGCTGTGGCTGCTGCAGACGGGCTGACAATAGCTGTGGCTGCTGCAGACGGGGCAACATTAGCCATGGCTGCTGCACACGGGGCAACGTTAGCCATGGCTGCTGCACACGGGGCAACGTTAGCCATGGCTGCTGCAGACGGGCTAACGATGGCCATGGCTGCTGCAGACTGGTCAACGATAGCCATGGCTGCTGCAGACGGGCTAACGATAGCCTTGGCTGCTGCAGACGGGCTGACAATAGCTGTGGCTGCTGCAGACGGGCTAACGTTAGCCATGGCTGCTGCACACGGGGCAACGTTAGCCATGGCTGCTGCACACGGGGCAACGTTAGCCATGGCTGCTGCAGACGGGCCAACGATGGCCATGGCTGCTGCAGACGGGCCAACGATAGCCATGGCTGCTGCAGACGGGCTAACGATGGCCATGGCTGCTGCAGACGGGCTAACGTTAGCCCGTCTGCAAGCAGCCAAGGCTATCGTTAGCCCGTCTGCAAGCAGCCAAGGCTAACGTTAGCCATGGCTGCTGCAGACGGGCTAACGATGGCCATGGCTGCTGCAGTCGGGCTAACGATGGCCATGGCTGCTGCAGTCGGGCTAACGTTGGCCATGGCTGCTGCAG
>NW_015152264.1:57152-59101 GCF_000732505.1 Cyprinodon variegatus
ACGGGCTAACGTTAGCCCTGGCTGCTGTCACCCTCAGAGGTCCACTGATTGCAGGCTCTCAAAATCTGAACTTTTTTTATATTACGCACTAAATCAGTAAATGGGCCAAACAGTGAAGCTAGTATAATGTTCTCGCCTCAAATGATCTTAAAATGTACTTTTATAAAACAACAGCAACAGAAAAGAAAAGAACTTTTAACTAAATACTCTGAGCTCTGTGAGCGCTAATCTGGAAACTGCTGCTGCTGATGCTGGGAAAGCTGTCAATATCAAGAACAGACAAGTCTGCTCTGATGCATGCTGGGTAAAGATGGAGGGGTGAGAATTGTCACTACCCGATCCGTCCTGCTCATGTGTGAACATAATATGATCCAGGTCACCGAAAACGATGTAATAACGGTACTGGAAATACTTGATTCTATACTTTAAACAATAAATAATGCTAAATTACAAAGCATAGAAAAAATGGAAAACTTTTTCTAGAAGAAATTGATAAGTTTTACATTCTCTCCGTTGTATTGCGTGACGTCATCATCGGGCATGCTCAGAGCAGTCACAGTAACGTTCAAAAGGCTATTTAAGTTTACTGCTTTTTTTCGTTTTTAGAATATGCAATATTTACGCAAGTACAAAAATATTCAAAGGAACCACCCCACCTGAAAAAGACAAAAGAATGAACAAAGTGTTGCCTACCTAAAAAAAGCACTGGAAAAGCACTAAGGCTGAGGCTGATGACGTTTCACAAGCACACGAGAGCGCACAAGTACACAAATAGAGAAACGGCCACTGGGAGCTCTTACAGGACAGGAAGTCAGGGATGGTTTGATGTGTATCCAGGGAGCCACAGTCTGCAGCAGCTTTCATTATCAGTAGCGGTCAATAAATCCGAAGCCCACAGACCCAGGCGGCAGCGTCTGGCCTCGGCGGCTCCTACCTGAGCAGAGGATGCCTTTATGCCTCGCGCAGGAGAAGTCGTCGCACTCGCAGAAGCTCCCGTAGATCTTCCCGAACTCCGACTCGTAGCAGAGGCACTGGTTGCAGCTGCACTCGCCTCGCCCGCTGCACAGCTGCTTGCCCTCTGCTTCCCGGCAGGCGCTGAGGTACATGCTGCTGGCCTCGCCCTCCTGGCACTCGCAGCGGGCCCCCAGGTACCCCGGCTCACACTGACAGGTGCCGCAGTGGTAGGTTCCTGAGGGGTAAAGGGTTTGGAACGTTAGCAGTCACTCTGCTCCGTTTATTTCTCAGAAATTATCTGCTAAGAAGCTCCTCATCCTCAAGGTTTCTTTTTCACAGCAGAATGTCCTGATTTCTCTTCAGTCCTGCTCCTTTACTGCACTTTCCCCAAAAAACTAGACAGGATGTAAGAGGAGGCAGCTTAAAAACATATGTTTAAGAGTAATTCTGCACCTCAATTACTATTATTATGCCCAAAAAACAAGCATGCAGGAGAATCTGTCCCTCATTATGTCAGGGAAAGTAGAATTTAACTGAAGCAGCTTTGGGAGTTTCTCGGATGTTGAAGACGAGGGAGGAAGCAGGAAAACTTCTACCTAAAGCTCCTCATGAACTTCTTCACATTATGGCGAATAAACCCAGAGAAAAGGTGTCCGATTTTCTATTGAAGATAAACTAAATGCGCCAGTCATCCAGGTCATAGTCATTCCAAAAAAGGTTAAAGAACACTGGACTTAGTTTGGCCTCCCATCCAGGAAGCTTTTTCAATTTAAAATATAAGAAATAGCAAGTTTGAGGCTTTATAGAGTGTGTTAGCTTCAGAAAATTGTGAGTTCATATAGGACAAAAAATGAATCTGACACACCGAGGGATTTTCAAACAGCTTCCTGCAGGAGGAGAAAGGCTGCCTGCTCACATTTCAGCACCTTTCTCACTGCTCCCTTCACAGTAGAGCCTTTTATTAACAGATCACAACAGGATGGGGTGGGTCTTAA
>NW_015152264.1:59532-60692 GCF_000732505.1 Cyprinodon variegatus
TGATCTGCCAATGGAATGAGCATTTTTACCCTTAAAATAAGATAAATTAGATATTATGCGCTTGTAAGTAAGTAAGAGACTATAGTCTTTTTTTCTTATTTTAAATGTAAATTGTTTTATTTCATTGGCAAAGAGTCTTACTTACCTGCTCAATTCAAGAAGAAATGCACTTGTTTTAAGAAAATTTTACTTACTTAGATTTACATTTTTTGCAGTGAACAAAGAAGTAAGTCTGGACTTTGCACTGGAAAAAAAATCTAAATCTAAATAAGTAATTTTTCCTTAAAATAAGTGCATTTGTTCTTGGTTTGAGGAGCTAAAAGAGACATCTTGTCAGTGGAACAAGACAATTTACATTTAAAATAAGAAAACACAATTGCATTGTCTTATTTCAAGTGCATATTATCTAATTATCATATTTTAAGAGTAAATATACTAAACCCATTGGCAAACTATCTCATTTACCTACTCAAATTAAGGATAAGTACACTTCATGAAAGACATTTTTACTTATTTCTAGATAATTTTTCCAGTGTGACTAGACCGGGGGTCTGCAACCTTTCATATCCAAAGAGCCGTTTTGCCCCAAGTAAAGCTTGTTTTTAGAGCCGCAAAATACAACAGGACTTTTTTTTTTTTTTAAACATTTTTTTTAACCCTTTAGAGGGCACTCAGTGAAAAACTTTAAATATCTAAATTCCACGCAAAGAGTGCACTGCAAATAACTGAAATTTCAGTCAATTTTTCTTAAAATAAGTGCATTTTTTCTTGAATTGAGCAGGTAAGCGACACACTTTGCCAATGGAACAAGTAAATGTACATTTAAAATAAGGAAAAGAAAGCAGTCTCCTATTTCAAGTGTATAATATCAAAAAAACGGATTTTAAGGAAAAAAATGCGACTTATTTACCTACTCAAATTAAGGGTGAATACACTTATTTTAAGACATTTTCACTCATTTTTAGATCGTGTGTTATTAGAATCCAGGACAAGACCTTATAAGAAAAATAAAAATGCTTCTATAAGAAATTTGTGACAAACACTCTGAGAGTGAAAGAAACACAATTTGTTAGGTACAACATAACCTTAGAGGCTTACGAACCTTTTAACTTTACTTTTTAACTTTTCAAGAAGTTTTTTGGGGCTCCATTTGTAAGGGG
>NW_015152264.1:61230-63402 GCF_000732505.1 Cyprinodon variegatus
TAGTACGTCATATGTTTCGTTGATCTGATTGGTTTATTTGGCCCGTTTATCACCAACCTAGGCCAGTCAGCTAACCAGTATTTTCGCCCCTTCCCAAAATTACTTCAACGGAAGGTTTCCAGATGGATATGCGGAGCAAATCCATCTGGCGGAGTCAGGTTAGTAAGGGGTATGCAAGTGATCAAAAACGGTAACTTGCCCTGTAAAGCGTTAATCTCGTATAGGAAATTAGTGTCCATCTTAAACAAACAACAATATATTTATTTTTTGCTTTTAAAATGTCATTAAAACATATAATTTCCAACCTAATTAAAAGAACAATGGCTCTTAAAAATATTTCGGTTCTTTTAATCTAATTTTTTTTTCTATCTTATAAAAAAACACTAAAGCTTTCGATAAGGGTATTTAGTAAAATACATTATTTAGCTCTTTACATTTTAGCCGCTATCAAGAGCTGCTGGAGAGGGTCTAAAAGAGCCGCAGGTTGCAGAACGCTGCACTAGAACATTCGAAGCTCATGATGCGCCTTCATCTAAACCGGGGAGGTGACCCTCTGTCAACGGCAGTAAAATAACTTTCTTTGGTCATACGGTTAAAGAATGAATCTATTTGTCGGATGATGTTTGATATACTCATGTGAAGATAGAAAAAAAGGGAGAAAAACAACGATCTGAGCTGCTTTGCTGAGCGAGCAGCTGAAATGACAGGATATCAGGTCTCCACAATAAAAGCTGCTGTGAAATCTCTTCAGTCTGCAGCAGTCAGGAGCCATCAAAGGAGTTTAGTGAAGGAAAACCTGGGAAGGTTCACTGAAGGTTCACTGCTGATCCCAGGCGTGGAAGATAGAGGAGGAGCTTCTGCTTCTCCAACCAGCTGGATTCATATGGAAGAAAAACTGATTCACTGGAATCTACCTTTTTTTGTTCTGGTAAAAATTTGCATGCAAAATATTTGACTAAAAATGTGTTTACCTTTCTGTGAACTCAAGCCAACACACTTACCAATGAAATTAGCTAAAAAAATACCCCAAAAATACCTGTTTTTTGAAATAAATATCATAAAATGTTCAACTTTGTGTGTTGTTTGGGAGGACATGAAGAAGATGGATCTTTCCTGTTACACTGCAAAAAACATCTAAAAATGAGAAAAATGTCTTAAATTAAGTGTATTTACCATTAATTTGAGGAGGTAAATAAGATAATTGGCCAATGGAATGAGTATTTTTAGTCTTAAAATAAGCTAATTAGATAATATTCACTTGAAATAAGACAATGTAATTGTGTTTTCTTATTTTAAATGTAAATTGTCTTGTTTCATTGGAAAAGTGCCTCAATTACCTCCTTATTGCAAGAAAAAATTATTTAGATTTGAATTTTTTGCAGTGTATGATCAGGCCACCAGTAGACGGGTTGTAACAGGAGGTTTTAACCAGATGTGTTTTATATGTTCTGCAGAATAAATGCAATTTGAAAATATTTTTCACACTTAAAAGTTGACTTTTATAGCTTTCGGTGGGAGGGATCTGCGATTTTAAATCTAGCAATAAAAGTGAAAAATTTAACCACAGAAATTTATCTGCTTTCATAGAAAAAAATAATTTTCTTTTATCATTTAGGTTTAGATTTAATAAAAAGCACAGAAGCAGGCTTGTCCTGGTGAAGATTCTCAGTCATCCAGGTCAGAGTCATTCCAAAAAAGTTAAAAACAATCCTCTGGAGTTTGTTTCCAAGTTTGAGGACGTTTCTATGGTGGCCCTGAAGTGCAAATTGCAAATACAAATCTAAAAGCGCAACTACATTAACCTACCGGAAAAGGTACACTGGAAAAACGATCTAGAAATAAGTAAAACTGTCTCAAATTAAGTGTATTTACCCTTAATTTTAGTAGGTAAATGAGATAGTTTGCCAATGGAATGAGTATTTTTACTCATAAAATAAGATTATTAGATAAAATGCACTTGAAATAATAAAAATGTAATTGTGTTTCCTTATTCAAATGTAAATTGTCTTGTTCCATTGGCAAGATGTCTGTTATACCTTCTCAATTTGAGAACAAATGCACTTAATTGAAGAAAAAAATGACTTACCTAGATTTGGATTTTTTCCAGTGTAGGCACCAGTGGGAAACATGAGACATCGCTGATTGGACGACGGCGCCGTTTGACCCTTGAAC
>NW_015152264.1:64483-65879 GCF_000732505.1 Cyprinodon variegatus
TTGTTTACTGTAGATGAAAACGCACAAGTGCACATCTAACCTCTCTAGCTCTGTGTTCTCAGAGGAAGCGTTCAGTTTAATGATTCATGCTGATTTCTGGGCTCTGAGCTTCAGCTTCCTGTTGCAGGTTTGACACTTTCCCACAGCTTCAGTTTCCTGTGTTTATTCACACCTTTCTCTAATAATAGCAAAGACAAGCAACAAGCTTCTGTTCATGTAACGAGTCATTTACTTTTTAAATAATAATACTTTTTATAAATAGTGAGGTTAGTTAAAAATGAAGAGAATCTCTCTTTCTGCAGCTGTAAAGGCTGAACAGATCACGCTACACTGGAAAAACGATCTAGAAATAAGTAACAATTTCTTAAATTCAGTGTATTTACCCTTAATTTGAGTAGGTAAATGAGATAGTTTGCCAATGGTATGAGTATTTTTACTCTTAAAATAAGATTATTAGATAAAATGCACTTGAAATAATAAAAATGCAATTGTGTTTCCTTATTTAAATGTAAATTGTCTTGTTCCATTGGCAAAATGTCTCTTTTACCTCTTCAATCCAAAAACAAATGCACTTATTTTTAGAAAAAAACAACTTATCTAGATTGTGATTTTTTGCAGTGTAAGCCCGCCCCAGCCTGCAACCAAAGAGAAAGCTGTGATGGTACCGATGGAGCTGCAGATGCTGCTGTTGGTCTGGGCCGTCCGGCTGCAGCCGCAGTCGCACTGATAATCCACAGACACCTCCAGGCGGTCCTTGAAGCCCACCGGCTTTATGGTGAAGGTCTGGGTGGTGCCGCGGGGCGGGCAGCTCCTCGCCTCCACGCTCACGTTGAAGGACACCTACAGAGAGGACAGATGATCGCAGGAGTGAGAAGGCGATCCGTGGATATGACCCCCAGCCTGGGTGCTTAGAAACTGAGACTCAGAACCAATAAAGATTTGGCGCCATTCTGCTGTTCTTAGCAAACGGGCTGAAGCATCTAAGCCTTGAAAGAGAAGCTCAACAGACAGGCGCCCCTCCGGTTCTGAGATAACGGACTAATTAAAGGGTGTCGGTCCACTTCCCACAGCCTGGTTTATACACACCCTGCTGAGCTGGATGTTAGAATGGGATGCAAGGAGGAACGTTTTACTTTGGGATCTAAAAGAAAAGTTAAGTCGCCTCAGAGAATTAGGGAAACCCATCAGGTTTCTGCCGACGCCAAACGATTTTATTCTTTAACTTTGGAAACCTGTTATCCCCAACGCCTCGAGCCGCAGATCAGCGTCACATCTGTGGTTTCCATGGCGTTCCACCAGTTTTATAACCTGACTCCGCCAGATGGATTTGCTCCGCATATCCATCTGGAAACCTTCCGTTGAAGTAATTTTGGGAAGGGGCGAAAATACTGGTTAG
>NW_015152264.1:66699-67600 GCF_000732505.1 Cyprinodon variegatus
AACTCAATTAACTGGGATCATTCAAAAAAAAACAACACCTAATTAAACCCAAATGATGCAGATTTGCTTAACCCCCCCCTCGAGATGGAGCGGGAATCCATCCTCCGTCCCGCCGACGTTCCTCCTCCTGATTCTTTTCACGCAGCGCTCCCACAGGCCTCATCCAGCCTGCTTTAGTCTGAGGCCTTTCAGACGCTACTTTAGGCTGCATGGCTGCCCCCACCAAGATGGAGATGGGGGGGCACGATGGAGAATACTGGCAGCCAGCGGGATAAAAGGAACGATGGAGGCCCATCACCCCAGAACTCCTTTCACTTCATCCCAACTGAATCTCCCTCCCTCAGCTCCTCCACCTCCTTTTCTCCTCCAGAGCTGGAAAATAAAGGGAGGCCGAGGGGGGGTGGAGTGGGTGGGGGGGTGAAGGCTTTCTGTCCAACTGAATGTTCTGATCAGAATATAAATTGAGCTCCAAGGTTTCACATCAACCAGTCTCCCAGCTGAAACTGGTCCAGCTGGAACCAAACCCAGTTATCAGCTGGTTTGGATCTCCAGTCGAAGAGAACAAGATGTTTTAGCCTGAAGTGACCCAAATCCGATGATGGATCTGATGTTTTCATGACTGTCTGAACAACTCAGATCCGATTTTTTCCAATCCGGCCCAGTTCACTTGGCTCTGTGGTCCTGAATCCGATACGAATGGAACCTGAGTCTGAACGGCCAGATCGCATTCATCCGAACTGAACGTCATTAGGTCACTATTATGCTTCTTGCTACACAGAAGCGGCAAGAAAAACAACAACCATGGCGGACGATGATGCGGAATACAGTATTTGTGTTTAACCATCTTGAAAAGATTGAGGTTTTATGGTTGGAAAAGATCGCTAGATGCGCGCCGGCACTA
>NW_015152264.1:70301-71515 GCF_000732505.1 Cyprinodon variegatus
CCTTGCAAAGCTATATTGTCACGCCCTCAAAACTCCGCCCACTTTGCATCCAAATATTCAAAACACATCTCTGCGCTGATTGGCCCGCCAGATGTAGGCTAGACCTACTAGGAGGCAAAAATGATTTTGGCCGCTGGTGGGCGGGGCTACTTTACTAGGCTACCATATTTTAGTTTTACTTCTTTTTTTCTGACTGAATTTTTTTTCTTTTTTTTTTACATCTCATTCTCTTTACATCAAGTCCAATTGTAAACGTCTCTCTGGACCAATAAAATGTTGCTAACGTCCAACTAATGGATAGAAAGACGTTTTCACTCCTCACAACAAAAATTATTTGAAAAAAATTTCATTGAAGAAAACAGCAAAGCTTTTAAAAAAAATAACGTTTTTTTTTCGCATTGATGGAATTTGTTTTTTTAAATCAAATTTCCATTTGTAAAAATTTGATCTTTGCTTTTCAACAATTATGTTACAAAATTCACTCCATAAGGGTTATTTCATAGGCTTATAATTGGACTTCGACCAATTAATAAGTGAATTAATAAATTAATTTAACAGCAATGCTTTATATTAATATTTTTTTAAGTAATTAAATCCACCACTAGGATTTAATGAGTTTTACATGGAATATATTTACAGAAAAACATAGTTGTTCTCCTAAATGTAACAGAAATATGTATTCTGGATATTTTGGCTTCATTACTGCTCCTAGTCAGTGTTCTTTAGGTAAATGGTTTGTTTAATGCTACATTCAGACAGCAAGTAGCAGAGGCAGCAGAAGCAGCTGGTTTACATGCAAAGTCAATGGTTGATGCACATCAATGCGCAGCATAAGGTCCTGCAGCACGTTTTGAGCAGCTGAAGCAGCTCCTCATGAGCTTCTGAGCATCTGAGGTGCGTGACACACTTCACAAGCAGCAGCTGCTGGAGTTGGAAAAATTGAACTTTAGCTGCTGGCCGCGTCGTATCAACCAATCAGAGAAGCTGATCTGGGAGCTGGCAGGGAGTCAGACACAGCACTGCTGATGCAGAGCGCTGTGATCACTCCTCTGACACAGTTTATTAACGCCTAAATTAACTTCAAATGTAGAAACCTTCCGACAAAATATGCTAAATTTTATTATCCTGCTGCCTGCAGTTTGGATTAAGTAGATGAAAAACGCTAACATCTACTTCCGGCAACCACCACCAGTAGTGGAAAACCAGGAAGAGGC
>NW_015152264.1:72133-75043 GCF_000732505.1 Cyprinodon variegatus
ACTTTCTCACTTCAACATAGATTCAAACTACTTTTTACCCGCTGATCACAGCTAATATAGAAAGGATGGGGTAGCTCCGCCCAACGCGCATCAGACGCACTTCACCACGCAGCTGGAACAGCAAATATACGTCACAAATAGACTTGTACAAGCATCAAAAATGAAGCAGCATGAGCGTTTTTGCTGCTTCTGATGCGTGCGGTCTGAACGCAGCATTAGAGTCTAAATATTCCATTAAATGTGCTTTAATCATGCAAAATCCAAATTCTTTTTCCTTTTTAAACTGCTTTGTTGTTCCTTCCCCCAAATTGAAGACATGTGAAGGGTTGCCAACTGTCTCTGAAAATGAAACAGTTTCGTATTTAGAAATAAAAGTACCCGTCCCGTATTTAGTGGAAAAGGAGCGCACTTTGTCCCGTATTACTGTGAGAGGAAAAGAATAGTCAGTAAAAAGTAAATGGTAAATGAAGAACAAGGGCACCTTAGATACAAAACTTACGGTAAACTAGTTCCAGCACCCTGTCCTGTATGAGGACCAATGAGCACAACATATATGTAACGATCCAGAATCCCCTCATCCCATTGGTCGAGCCAAGCGTTGCCCACGGAGACGATAGCGGGAGACATCAGAGCAGTATGGGGTGTCACTATCCGATCCGTCCTGGAAGCACGATCCGTTCATGCGCCATCAGCTCATTTGCGAATGCGAATCCAGATATACATCTGAGTTGTCCTCGATTTTATTTTGTTAAAAATACCTAAATTACGTTTTCTCTCCCAAAAATAGTAAACATACTAAAATATAAAGTGTTAAACATCAAAAAAGATGCCTTAAAATCCTTTCTGTTTTATCACTCGTCTCTTCCCGACCTGCAGCGGAAATGGGATGCTACGCTACCTTCGGTCGCTAACTCCTTCGGCTTTGGATTTAAACATAAATCTAGCCTTTTTGAGTTGTATGTTTTCTTTTTCTTTTAACCTAATGCTATATAGAGCGTAATCTAAAGAAAGAAATAATTAAAATGCAGATAAACATGGTTTAATCAGATTTTGCTGCTCTGAGCACGTCTGATGACGGCGTCAGAGAAGCAGTTTAACAAAGAAAATGTAAAAAGCATAAACATTGTCTCACAAAAGTCATAAAACATTTTTTACACATTAGTGTTCTTTAGTGGGTTAAGGATAGAAATAAGTAGTTTTTGTACCATAATTACATTATTTATGGACACCCGGATATACATCTATTCGCGCATGCGCAGAACGGATCGTGCTTCAGGGACGGATCGGGTAGCGACATGGGGGACAAACGGAGTCATTTATATGCTAACGCTGCTTTCCTTAGATTTACTCTGCAGCACTCAGACAAACACGTCCTCACTGCTGCAGGAGCTCAGAGAAGTGGAAAAAGCAGTTTATTTTGTATTTAAGTAAATTGCGTCAAATAGTAAAAAAAAAAAATGATATCACACACAAAGGGGGGCTAAAAAATAAATCACCACGCCAGGAGGGATAAAGGCAATGGGGTGAGCTGGAACGCGCATCAGGGATTCCCTTTTTATTTTCAGGGAGTCTGCAACCCTACTGCCATATGGGTGTTTGCTTGATTCATGCACATTCAGATGATCCTCATGAAAACAGGAAACACAGACTGCTGATCTATAACGTCTCCATAGCAATAGAAATATAAAGATATAAAAAAAATGATTTACTTGCATCATCTTGCAACATCAGATAGTTTCAGCTTAAAAAAAGAGGATCTAAAAACTTTATTAATCCCCACTGGACAAGACATTAGGAGGAAAACTGGTTAAAGTTAAAGATTCTGGGGAAACTGATCCGTTTCTTTTTTTTAGTCTCGTCTTTTCAGATTAAACTCCCCGCCTCGCATGGAAAAGGTAACAGGAGTTTCTCCTGGGCTTTCAGCTAGAACCCTAATTCAGTTGAAGGACCAGAGAAGTGCTTTACAAGGACAGCAAGATTGAACCTGAGCTGGTAAATAGCAGCAGGCTTAGTCATCTGGGACAGAAGGAGTGGCAGCTTCTACGCTTTCAAGGATGTAGAAAGTGCTTTAGAACAGGGCTCCGACTGAAAGGGAAGCTAAAGGTAGCATGTCTCAACAGGCAGATGGAGATGATAGAGGATGTAGTTTTAGCAACAGGTGTGAGTTTGAAGGCTGGTGGAAAGATAAAGATAAAGGAGCGGTGAAGTTATCGGAGAGATGCCAAATACAGATTTATTTTCATTTCTTTTCAGTTGAACCATCAGGCTGATCACTGCTGATCTGCATCTAGAAACAAAGGAGAAACACTAACTTTTCTGCTGCGGTTAGTTTCATTCAAAGCTCTGGGGTTTTTTGATTTTTACATTCAGTCATTTAATCCGTCTGTTTCTGCCAAACTGCAGCAAAGCATCCAGAGTCCAGAGAACAGGAAGTTCATCACATGACCTGCGTCCTCTGGTAGGAGAGGCTGCGGCGGCTCAGAAACCATCAGGACACTGATCCTGCACATGCTCACTTTGATCAACCACCCCCCCGGTTTTAAACTGGATCGCTGTAAATAAATATATATTTATAAATATATTATAACAACATTTAAAATTTATCAATAAAGAAAAAAATATTTTATCAAACAAACTTTAGGACATGAAAATCTATTTTTCTATTAACCCTTTATAGGGCAAGTTTCTATGCAAGCAGCATAGATGCTGCTACATGGCTGGACATCTTATTTTGGCATTTGACCAATTAGATGAGGCCTTGAATTTATCTAAAATTAAATTAAGTTGAAAAAATGAAAAAAAAGTTAAAGTCAAGAAAAAAGGTAAAAAGCTGATTGAAAAGTTAAAAAGTTAATAAGCCTAGCTAACAATTATATTTATACGGAGCCCGTATTGCGAGATCTCGCAAAC
>NW_015152264.1:76323-79068 GCF_000732505.1 Cyprinodon variegatus
CAGCATAGATGCTGCTACATGGCTGGACATCTTATTTTGGCATTTGACCAATTAGATGAGGCCTTGAATTTATCTAAAATTAAATTAAGTTGAAAAAATGAAAAAAAGTTAAAGTCAAGAAAAAAGGTAAAAAGCTGATTGAAAAGTTAAAAAGTTAATAAGCCTAGCTAACAATTATATTTATATGGAGCCCGTATTGCGAGATCTCGCAAACATTTATTTTTCGCGAGATCCGACAATACTTTTGCAAGATCCCGCAAAAGTATTGCGAGATCCCGCAATAGTTTTTGGAGATCCCGCAATACTTTTGCGAGATCCCGCAATATTTCTGCGAGATCTCGCAAACGTTTATTTTTCGCGAGATCCCACAATACTTTTGCGAGATCCCGCAATAGTTTTGAGAGATCCCGCAATAGTTTTGCGAGATCCTGCAATAGTTTTGCGAGATCTCGCAATACTTTTGCGAGATCTCGCAATACTTTTGCGAGATCCCGCAATACTTTTGCGAGATCCCGCAAGATCCCGCAATACTTTTGCGAGATCCCGCAATACTTTTGCAAGATCCCGCAATACTTTTACGAGATCCCGCAATACTTTTACGAGATCTCGCACAAAATATTTTTCCCTCCATGTCCTTTTAGGGGCTCCATATATTTAGGCTTATAAACAAAAAAATGTCAGTGCCAGTATCAGCATTAATGCCTCTAAGGTTATGTTGGACCAAAAAAAATTCACTCCGAGTGTTTTTCATGAATTTCTTATAGAAGAACTTTGGTTATTTTTCTAAATTTATTCAGGCAAGTTGACGTTTCTGGTTATTACATTGACATTAATTTTATTTTTGGAATGTTGCAAAGGTAAATGTTGATTTTCAAAGTATTTCCCCACTAAAGGGTTGAAAGACAGATGCATTTTAAATAAAGTTTTTTTAGTTTTTTAATAAAGTCTGTCCTTTCTTCAGGTAAACGACACTAAACCAAGCCTAAAGATCCAGGACCTGCTGAGCAGCAGCACGATAAGAAGTGCGATGAATCCTGATTTTCCTCCTGAAAGCGTTCTTTCCCTGTGAATGGAGGTCGTTTCCTCCTTGGAGCAGCGGCTCCGGCTGAACCACATGAAAATGGTTTCTTTAAATACACAGAAGCTGTAAATTATTTAGAGGCCAGAGGAGCCTGTGACTCTGAAGCCTGGAGCTCGTCGGGTCGGAGCAGAAACTGACCAGGAATTCTCTTCAAGCAGACCATTTATTATTCATCTACTTTATAAATAGATATTTCTGTCTTTCTGCCTATTTTTTGCTCATTACAAGCAAAGCGAGTTCTACCTCAACATTTTTATTTTTATATTGCTATATTCAAGCATAAAAACAATAATCAGCCTTAACTATAACAGGATTTTAAGCATCTTCCTCCCTCTGCCAGAATCAATCCTCCTGCCCACTCCCTGCTGCATAATCCTGCCACCTTCTGCTTGAAGCCTCTCTTTCTGATTGTTGCCGCCGCTCCGCTATTTGACCCCCGCACTACAGAATGGAACAATCCAGCTTTCATATGAGCTGCTCGTCTACCGATCGGCGCTGCTGGACATCTTTTAATTCAGTCACTGTCAAATGAAACTTCCTTTAAGAACTGATTCAATCAGCGTTTCCTTCAGGGATTTTCAGTCCACTGTAAGATAAATAAATGGAACAGAAACCTGTTTACAAAGGATTTTTAAAGTTATTACAGTAATAGAACTAAACTGATAGGTATGTAGATCTAAGTATAATATCCAGGTAAATAATAAACTGTGCAAATGTAGATCAGGAAAAAAATCTGACAAATAATTCATAACAGATTTCTGTAGCAGCACCAGTTATGGTGCATTCAAAGACAGATGGACAGAATCAGTCAGATTTGTCTCCAAACAGTCAGATAGGACAGAACATCATGTGCTAGCCTGATTTAGCTCATGCTAACCATGTAACTTCTACGGCCGGGGTCGGGCAACCTGCGTCTCTTTAGCCCGCCTTGCAGCTCCATGTAGCTTTTTCAAAAATATATCAATGGAAATGTGCATAATAAATAAATCTAAACAATAAATGTAAACTTTTCTGTCGTACGTATCAGCGCGGTGCGTGGCGTGGCCAGGCAGGCGGCTGTTGTAAACAAAGCGGCGGGTGTTTCTCAGGCCACTGATCCCAGAGGAACAAAAGGAAAACAGCTGATGAGAACAGACAGAGTTTATAAAGGAATGACTAAAGGCTGATTTATGCTCAGAAACCAGGTTGTCTGCGTGTGTCACGGTGAACGCAGATACGCCCCGCCTCCTTCCGCAGACACTCTGCTCCACCTCTCCAAAATAGTAGTTGACTGCAGACAAGAGGCCTCTGATTGGTCAAATCTACAGCCGCTCCACTCTATGCGTATTTACTGTTTGGTTCCTTATCGGCTAGTTTTGTTTGTCACCATTGTGGAAAACGACTGGTGAAGACGGAGCAGCTAGCAAAGCGAGGTGCGCGAGAAAGTTGGGACTCTTTCCACCTGGATCCTCGCTCTTTTTGGCCCTCATGTCCCTCCTTTGTCACACAAACTTGCCCCCATTTCCTCACCGCCTCGGCCGAATCTAGACCCACAGCTAGTTCCTGATTGGCCCTCTGGGGTTGTGGCGTGGAATAACAGCGCAGAGCACGCTTCAATATTGGGCAGAAATCAAAAATACCTGCAACAAGTTCACTGCGACAGACTGCTGCGGGAGGATAACCAG
>NW_015152264.1:82940-84506 GCF_000732505.1 Cyprinodon variegatus
CTGCATCTACTTGTTGCTACAAAAGTATCTTACTGTTCCGTAAAAGTTCAAAAAATATCCACTGGACTTGTTTTCCAAGATTTGAAGACTGTTATCTTACTGTTTTTGTGTGCAGAAATAAATGTATTGCTGCCGTTTTCAGTGAACGTGCGAAATATGCCAAATGCAAAATATATGCAGTTAATCAGTGCATGCAGAAATAAATCAACGCTGCAGAATGCTGTTTGCTTTGTGCAGACTGATTATCAGCTGATCAGCTGTTTGAAATCATTCCAATGACACATCTGGAAAATCAGTTCGCATAGAATAGAATAGAATAGAATAGAATAGAATAGAATAGAATAGAAAATTCCTTTATTGTCCCATAATGGTGAAATTCTGGTGTTTAAAGCGGCAAAAAGTTTATAGAATAAAATGGTCACACAAATGTAGACATTAGAAAAATGTATAAGAATGACCTAATAGTGAAGAATTAAAAGATAAACAATAAAATATTGTAAAAGTGTTTTAACAATATAAAAACTGTGAACCCGGAGAATAACCAATATGCAGCTGTGGACATTTTTACAGTAATGGATATTTGAAAATAGCAGCAACATCGGGGATTTAATTTCATATAAAATTTTTTGACTATTTGAGCCGTTGAAATGAGTAAATTTATCCAGAGCTATTAAGGTCATAGGGAAATCATATTTAAATGTCAAAACATTCTGGCTTAAACATGTATATAAATGTACTCTTGATCAGAGTATATTGTCCCAAAAGATATTATATATTATCATTTGTCTCTCTTATTATCTGTGGGTTTTTTTGTTATCCTCTGCAGGCCAGTTAGTTCTACGTCAGCCTGAACACCTAAATTCAGCCAATCATATATCAACGTTCATCTGTCAATCACATTTTTTTGGTCATAGCATCTTGATTCATGTGTGGTGTAATATTTAGCCATGAAAGTGGTTCTCCACTGCTAAATGAGGCCTTTCTCATGAGCTGTGGGGGTGTTTGGCTTATAAACACAGGAAAAGGACTCACAGTGTCTCCTATCTTCAGGCCTGAACACTTCCTGAAGCCTGGCAGCGGTTTCTGCTCCTGGCATGTGGCAGTGAAGGACAGGCTGATGTCCTCAGGATGGTCCAACACCGTCAGTTCCACATTGGAGCGAATGTTCTGTGGACAAACGGATACAGAAGATGACTTTCAGCTGAAATGTCAACGTTTCTTCCACCCTCATTGTTTATGGTTGTGCGTCTCTGGTTGCATAACAGAGCAGAAAGAATGAGACATGAGGGACGAGTTTCTCTGGTTCGATACATTTTTCTCTCTCCATTTCAACACAGCTATGAGCGGCACGCGAGGAAGCAGGCTGCATGCTGCAGTCAGCTGCATGTAAGATTCCCACGCCTGTGGAGGAGCCGTGCAGAAGCGTCTCTGACCCTGAACAGGTCCAGCTGAGACGGCGGCACAAAGCTGCTGCAGCCAGTCACCCTCAGGCTGGATGATACAACATGGCAGCTGGAATGTTAATGCCTTTGTGTCAAAGATCACGCTCACAGCGGACGGCTCCGC
>NW_015152265.1:0-2234 GCF_000732505.1 Cyprinodon variegatus
ACATTTATCCTGCTTTAACTATTTATAGTAGTGGAGCACATGTTAGCCAGTTAGCTTCATTCCCTCTTTGCTGTATTGTTTTTAAAGATGTTTTTGCTAAAAAAGTTTAAAGTGTTTGAAACTAGGGCAATTTACACTTATTAAACTATATTAGTATGATAAAATTATACTATTTTTAATAATTATGATTATTCATACTAAGCACTCATGTCTCTGTGATGCACCCCCCCTCCCTGGCAGTGTCGTTGCAGACGGGGTGCAGCTTAGTTGGATGTATCATATCACTGCATGTACTTTCCTCTGAGTTTTTTCATATCTTATGTTTTATTTGATTTACAACCTTTTGAATTTTCTTCTCACTGAGATGTGATCTAGAAATAAACTTCTGTACTTGAGCAGTTTGTAACTTAAGTTTGAAACAACTTTTTGTTTTAAATTAAGCTGCTATGTTTCTTGTGCAGTAACATGAGAAACATTCCTTTAGATTTTCAGGTATGGTTTATAGTTTGTAAAAAGTAATGTTATGTTTCTGTTTAGCCTCCTCTGTTTATGGTGGTCCTTTAAACTAATGTTTCCATTTTCCAGCTGTGTTTAATTTCTACCTAAAAGAACACATAGGCTGCTTTTTCTGTCTGTAGAGGGAAGTGTCCAAACCTGCTGGTGGTTTGACTTAAAACTGAGAAAGAAAAAAAAGATTTTTTTTCCATCCAATTATTGAATTGTTCAGGTTTTGTACACACATGCCATCCTAACTGGTGAGAAATGTGCACTAGGTGGCGTCTTATTTCCTCCGTTTGCTATGGTGGATCATGCTTTCTGTGCTCTATTGATGATGGCTTTTCATCATGCTCCTGCTCACCCTGAACAGGAGCTACAACTAGAGACAATCGGATCAAGGCAGAGTTGAGTTTCCATGTTAATATCAGCTGTTCTGAAAATCCTAAACATCACTAAGCGAATTAGTTGACTCAGGAAAGCTGCTCTCAGCTCAGAAGAAATCAAGCCCCTGGTCTCCACCTGTCCTCTGGGTGCTGCTCTTTTCTTCTTTGTTTGATCATAACAACACTTAATGTTTTCTCTATTGGTGCCCATGTGTGTCAATCCACCTTCATCCAGGCACAGAAATTCAAAAACCCCCATTGGAAAACCTTTCTGAGATCCTGTGTTTCCACACTTTTATGTCAGCATACCATCAGACAAAATGGACAAAAATTGTACAAATAAGAATAAATTCTTCTGTTTGCTGCTTGTGAATTCATGAACTTTCAGAGATTATTAAACATGCTAGATGCTCGTTAAAAGTTTTGGAGGTTGTTGTGTTAAGTCAAAGGCCATGATGTTAATGTGGAACACTGGTGGAGCCAAATGCTTTGCTCTGCTCTCCAAAACAGGCAGCTAAAGAAAAGCTGGACAACAGACATATAATGATTTTTCAGTTAAAAGTTTAATTAGCACAGAAAAAGGCGAAATAAATAGGTTTTAAATCTCAATTTAAAATGTTAGCACTTTTACAGTTTTCAGGTTGTTTGTTTCAGATCAGTGGAACTAAAAGCTGCTTCTCCATATTTGGTGCTGGGTATACAGAGAAGACTCGAACCATAAGGCCTGAGAGGTGTGAGTGTACCACTCTGGCAACCAGTTATTAATGTGTTTCAGTGCTAAGCCACTCAGTGATTTAACTAACTTATAAACCTCAAAATCAGAGGCTTCTTTAAGAAAATCTGCGCAGTTCCAGTATCTGATGCAGTTCACTTCCTAAAACAGATTTTAAGGAGGAAACTATGGACTGTAACCCAGGCAGGAAACATTTGGTGCTGGGATCAAACTACGACTCTCCTTCTAACTGAAGCCATGCCAAATACAGAAGCTGAGATAAACATGTGAGTCTAATGCTGCATTCAGTGGAAGCAGCTGATCAGTCATGTCAGGTCAATTTTCGCTAAGTCAGAACATGTGTTTATAAGATTCCATTTCTTCCGCTTCAATCCTTTTTCCTTGCTCTCTAAAGGAGGACTGCTCCAGCTATGACCCAGATGTAGAACAACTCCTGGAAGAAACGTCTGCTTCAAAGATATCAAACTTCTTCATGACTCCAAGGCAACAGATCTTTATTTAAACACTTGAATAAACAGAATAAATGCAATGGACATTGCATAGAAAATACATTTCAGGATCATATATATTTAAAAGGGAAATTTTAGGATGAGAAATGTGTTCCTATGGAAATGTACAAC
>NW_015152265.1:3171-4037 GCF_000732505.1 Cyprinodon variegatus
TATATTCATTTTGAAAGACTACAGTGAAAAACTATCACTAACTAACTCAGTGGAACAAATTAACCCATCAGTTTCCCGTCTGCAGAGTGACTTGTGTCAAACAGGTTAATCTAATAAAAACTAAACTGCAGCTCTGACCTATCAACGTGTTAATAAGAGTTTAAAATAGTTTTTAACCTTTTAAATTCAATGTTTTACCTTTTATAACAGTCAGAAAATGTTCTTTAAACAGAACAGAAAAAAAAACTTATTTGCATTGTGATATCTGACACCACTGGTACATAGAAATAGATCATATTTACAGTGGGAGGAGAAGCAAACATCACTGATACTGTATCCTGGTAACTAACACCTTTACCTGAGGGGATTTCTATTCACCTACCTGTACCTCAGTCTGTCTTTTATCCTTAATAAGTATTGGCGTATATAGGACTTCCGGTTCTTTTGCGGGATCTGGGGAAACAGAGATGAATTTTGTTGTTGGAAACAATTTTAAAACAAACAAATTAGGCTTTTGTGTTGGTCTAAATTTAATGAAATAAGATTAGTCTCCTCCTGGGGTGACAGTGGCGTGGGATGCAGGAGTTTGCAACCACAGCGTGGTCAGTTTAAGCTCTAATTCCAGCTTTCAGTTTTGTTGTGTCATTGGGCAAGACACTGGCCGACTGATGGTGGTCAGTGTACGGCAGCCTCGCTTCTGTCAGTGAGCCCCAGGGCAGCTGTGGCTACAATGTAGCTCGCCACCATCAGTGAGTGAATGGGTGAATGACTGAATGCAGTGTAATTCGCTTTGGTCAAGTCCTCTGACTTAAAACAGCTCTACATGAGTACAGGCCATTTACTGTGGAAGGAGAGAGCAACACTGT
>NW_015152265.1:5776-6252 GCF_000732505.1 Cyprinodon variegatus
GTGAGGTAAATATGTTGCAATGGAAAAATTATAAAGGTAGTTTTGGACGGAAATCTTTAAATCATCTCCATTCCAACTTTGACCTAAATAAAGAAATTAATAGGAAATGAATAAAGCAACATCTGAGAGTTTGATAAAATCCTTCAGCAGATAAATGTTGTTATTTTGGATTTAAAATAATTAACTGCAGATATTTTAAAATGTATCACCATCTCTACAGGAAGCCAGTGTGAATAACGTCTTTCAGTCAGGAAACCAAAATACCCAGATATTAACCAGTCAGCCTGTTTAAAACAGAGTGCTTGGGTTTACAGGTCTCTGGTTAACTCAGCGTGATTAAAATAAATCGAATTCATAAATAAACTAGTTACAGGATGCAAAGCAAGCAGCTCTGAGCTCTTAGAAAAAAGAAAAAAAAATCCCCTGTCTGATTTTATCTAAACAGACCCATGAACCTGCTGATAAACTCTCTGCTG
>NW_015152265.1:8026-10016 GCF_000732505.1 Cyprinodon variegatus
CGCATGCCCAACATTTCGTCGCCTATTTTTGCTTTGGCACCACAGCGCCACTTACAGGCCTGGCATACATTTTGCAGCGTTTTCATGCATTCATGTGGTTGATCACATTTATTCTACGTCTCCGTCTTTACGACAAACGTTCTGGAAAATATTAGCGTTTCGTGTTCGTTTTGACTTCGTGTGGACAGGGCCTAAGGTATAATACTAAGGTTTACTTTCCTGTAGGCCAAGCACTGAATTCAAACCAAACTGAAGTTTAATAAATAGCAAAAACATAATGAATTGTACAATTAGGGAAAGCCAGGAACTGCAATCAAATGGAGAAACATTTGTTTTCATTAGATGATAGATCTAGATCAGGGGAATCCAGAAAGGGCCGTGTGGCTGCAGGTTTTCTCTCCAACCAGGCAATAGCACATGAGACTCCAGTCATCTCATCAAGTCATCATGTTCAGATTGGACTCACTTGATGAGATGAATGGAGTCTGGTGTGCTATTGCTTGGTTGGAAAGAAAACCTGCAGCCACACGGCCCTTTCTGGAACCAGTTTGACACCCCTGATTTAGATCATCAACAAATCACAATATCAGAACAAACTTCAACTCACTTTTTATAATTCTGCCTAATTTACAGAAAATAAATCCTAATATGAATTTCTTTCATCTTAAATTTAGATTATTTCCAGATTTACTTGAATTTGAAATAAAATCTAATCTCTCTGTCAAGTTTCTAATGAATATAAAATATTTCTCTGAATATTAACACAATTTTCTTTAGTCTGAAATGTTGTGGTTGTTTTGACCACTTATTGCTGCCCAGAGCTGGAAAGCATCTGGGGAACAGATCTGCCTCCAGCGTGTAATTCCACAGTGGGCTGTGTTTGTAACAAAGTGTGTAACAAAAGTAATTTCGCTCTGGGAATTATTAAAGTATGTCTGATTCTGATTCCTGTGGAAAGCTTCCTTTGCTCCCTGGATGAAAAGGCAGCTCTTAGGAGGAGGATTATGTTATTTAAAACCAAGAACAAAACAAAGAAAAGAAAAAAAGAAAATCCAGAGAGGGTTGATAGTAAATGAAGCTGCATTCAGGTCTACTGCCTCAACCTGAAAATGAAAACAATCCCTCAGAGGTGGAAAACCCCAGAGATGCCTGACTGTAAGGTGAGCTTCTACCTTCTAATGCCTACAGGCTTCAATAGATACGCTGTCTTGTTATTATATGGGCCCCTCAGCATCAGGTTAAAAGGAGAAGCAGACATTTTGTTCTGGTCTCTGTAGATAGAGATGCTGTGAAACACCAGGTAGAACATGATAGAACAGGCTGTAGCATCATTACTGGGCTGAATTAAAGGTACAGGCCTCCTTTAGATTATCAGCATCAGGACCAATGATTCAGCCTCATTATTCTGCTGTTCAGGCTGTGAAGGTGAAGCAGCAGATCTTCCAAATAAAATCCCCCACCAACCATTAAAAACATTATAATTATATTAAACTTAAATGTTTTTTTTTCCTGTTAATGCAAAATAAAACATTTCTAATGCAAAAGATTATTCCTGCAGAATATTTCCCAAACTCGGATTTATTAAACTAGAATTATTAAATTAATCTCAGAGAAAGAATAAAACTACCAAATACCTGCCTTGTGTTTGTCTGTCAGATGTCTTTTTGCCCAGATATCTCTGCTTGATCACACAGAATACAAAACCAATAATGATGACAAACCCGACTGAGACAACAGGTGCGATCCAATCTGTTAGAAAAAAAAAAAACACAATAAACAGTAAAATGAAAGAGAAGGCATCACAAAGAAACATGGATCCATTTTAAAAGTCTGTAATTCATCTTACACATTCTTTCTTCATCACCACTTTCTGTCTCGTTGAATCCACATAATTTCCTCACATCAACAGAAAAAGTCTTGTTTTCTGCAGGGTTGGCTGCTACACATCTGTATGATGAATGTATGTCCTGCCTGTAGACAGTGATGGGTA
>NW_015152265.1:12059-13842 GCF_000732505.1 Cyprinodon variegatus
TTGAGACAAACCGAAGAATAAATTATAGAATACAACAAAACAATTAATGAAATTAGATGCTACAGACTAAACCAAGCAGCACACTACCATTATACATTAACAACAAAATATAAATACTGGTACATTTCTTGATAACTATACTTATTTTCTAAAAAGCAAAAATTGATCTAGGCATGCTTGAAGAATTCCTGTCAGTGATGTAATCTGGCTATTAGCAGAAGATGCCATCAGTCATAAAACTGCAGATTAATGTGTGTTTTTCAAACACGGGTCGACCAGCTAACTATCAGCATTTGGCTTCCTTCCCACTGGCATAAAAAGCTGGTCTAATTCCTCGCTGGCCTCTGTTCCCCTGCAGCTGCATGACATCATCAAGCCGGGTTAGCATTAATGATGCCACCACTTTAACAGAAATCAGGAAAGAAAACAATGGAGAGCAACATGTAGGGAAGGACGGCGTGGTGGGTGTGCTTTATTGTTTTGCTCTTTTATCTGTCTGAATCCCTTTCACCAGAGCTGCTCCATGTTTATCGAATGTAAACAGAGTTGATTCAGCTTGTTAGATCAGAAGCAACTGCCCCGGTGTGTTGATGTCTTTACTTTGTGTTCAATGGTGTCATGTAATTTATCAGATCATCCTCTGGCTCTGGTGTTCTGCTGATCAGAGCCAAGGTGAATTTAACGTTGGTTGCTTGCCGAATCGTTTGACCCAGGTAGAAATGCGTCAGTGAGCTGTTTCCACTGCCACTAAAAGCTGATTATTCAAAGCATTAAATGGGTTTTTCGGCCAGAAGGAAAAGGAGTAATAGTTTTAATCTGGACAATAACAGGCAACTGCATCATTAGAAATTGTTGGCAATATGACCTGTCTTCTAAAAGACAGAGCTGAACAGATCCGGGCAAACGTATACCAGCCCATTTTTCTTTCATTTTGATTACCTTTTCCCAAAAAGGATGAACAAAAGGGCAGCATTTGCATGAATGAAACTACCCAACTATTATTCCTGCATTTCCACCCCACTGTTCTCCAGTGAACCTATTTTAAATAGGTGATTAGGTATAAGGCTTTCAGAGATGTCTGCTATACTGTTACCAACAGCTCACCTCACCAGCAGTCAGCTGACAAAGTAGCAAAGACTCAGCTCGTAGATCAGGCGCTAGCAAGGCATACGGCATACACTGTATGCCCTTAACTAAAAATATTAGAAATTGTACATCCTTTTTTTGGGATGTTTTTTACGACCAAATTTTTCCATGAAAACTTTGCTCAAATGTTAAAAATTTCACAAGCAGCAGATGCTGGTTTTGTTGCTCGACACGTCACATCAACCAATCAGAGAAGCTGATCAGGGAGCTGGCAGGGAGACAGACACAGTGCTGCGGATGCAGAGCGCTATGATCACTCCTCTGAAACAGTTTATTAATGCCTAAATCAACTTAAAAAGTTGAAACCTGCCGGCAAAATATGTTTGATTTTATTATTCTGGTGCCTGCAGTTTGTACCACATACCTGAAAAATACACTTTCTGATCGTTTGAATTAACCTATGAAACATACTATTGTAGCTTATAATGATCTCATGTCTTCATTATGAGATTTCAACCTCTAGTCAAGCACATATTCTACCCATAATCAGGACAAAGGTAGGATTGAATAAAGACAAAATGTTAGCTGCATTCCACCTCAAAATGCAGGAAATAATCCAAGGGAGGACACCCTGAACCCCCAATGCGGCGCAAAGCCTAAAGATGTGATAAGCCAAGGTTTACAACCTATGAAATCT
>NW_015152265.1:16296-17765 GCF_000732505.1 Cyprinodon variegatus
TACTATTGTAACTTATAGTGATCTCATGTCTTCCTTATTAGATTTCCACCTCTAGTCAAGCACACATTCTTCACATAATCAGGACAAAAGTAGGATTGAATAAAGACAAAATGTTAGCTGCATTCCACCTCAAAATGCAGGAAATAATCCGGGGGAGGACACCCTGAACCCCCAATGCGGCGCAAAGCCTAAAGATGTGATAAGCCAAGGTTTACAACCTATGAAATCTTCCTAGCTAAAAGCCTGCTGTAATACACCTGATCCGTGCAGGATGATTTAATATTCTTGCAGGTTTTCGCCCATCACTGAAGGTTAATAAACATAATTAATTTGATATCTAAAGGTTCATACTTCGTTGGGTTGTGCTTCACAGTTATGTGCTCCACACTCTCAAAGTTGCTTAAAGCACATAACATACAGTAGAATAAGATACAACTTTTAAGATGTCTTACATATATTTCACCATATGAACTTATTTATTGACTTTTTTATTTTTATTTTAAGTATTTATTGCTTTTTTTTTATTAACATGCCTTTACTCTGGTAGCTCTGTTATCTCTGGGTTATATAAGGGACAAACAGGATGAGGTAAGGAGAGGAACAGGTAAAAATGCCTTCGGTTTATTTTCCTCATCGCTCACTGGACTAGGAGGTACAGTAGTGCAGTTTTGTTTTACAAATCTCCATTACATCATTAGGCTGATTTAAATACATTTTACACAGCCTTTCAGAGCAGTGAAAACAAGGCTCATAAATAACATGGGTTCCTTTTACCCAGGTTGTAAAAGATCCCAACAATTTAAATTTGGAGATTGATAAGGAGCTATAAGGGGTGAAATGTGATATATCCAGGGCAGGTCACCAGTCCTTTAGAGGACAACACAGATACTCTCAGGTAAACAGAGATGCGAATACAAAGGGTGCGTCCTTCTAAGATTCCAGACCATGTAAACGAGGTCCTTTGAAATCCTCAAAACACAAAACTACTGATATAAAATCAGTAGTTTTGTCAGGTATCAGTTTTGCATGAGAAAACGGTTGATAAGATTATCATTAATCACCTTAGCTTTGCTAAGCTGCTAGCAATAGAAAAAGCCCAAACAGTTAGTTGAGTTTTAACAGCAAATGTTCTGCTGTAGAGGAGCAGCAGCTACATATTATTACCACCAACAATCACCATCTTCTGTTTTTCCTGTAAAAGGTTTGTTCATTATTGGAGAGGAATTTTGTTATACCTACACTTTAGTGAAAAAAGAGTTTTAAAAGAAGAGGCCCGAATGAGCACTCATTTATTTCTTCCAAAAGAAAAATTCAAAGACCATTTCTGGGGGATTTTACATGTGAAAGCAGGTAATCACTCCTTTAAATAATTTAATAGTACGTTTATATACTACATAATATTTTAATTCAATTGTTTCCTTTTGGTCCTCCGTATAATTTAGCACCAGATCGGAGAAATTCTGAAAAGC
>NW_015152265.1:19680-22602 GCF_000732505.1 Cyprinodon variegatus
ACAATATAAACACCAATGGAGATTTTATCAGTAATTTAAAGCACTGAATGAAAGTGATTATAGAAGGGGCCATGGTCAGTCCTGTAGAGCCAGTGTCCCTCATGTTTTAAATGTTTCCCTGCTTCAGCACTCATGAAAAATGTTTAACAGTAAAATCCTGTTAATCAGGTATGTTAAAGCAGTAAAGCTTCAAGGAAACCGGCTCCTGAGGACAGACCTTAAACATTCCTGGATTGTGCTTAATTAGGATCAAATAAACAAAACATTTACATCCTCCATTTATTTACTGCAAAAAGAGTAATTATAAATACAGCAAAGTACTATGAGCACAAACACTATTTATAAAATCACAGGTTTTAAAGTTTGCTGATCTGTAAAAACGGATCAAACCATGCTTAAAATGAATAATATGTTTCCAGAGGTGATTCAGAGGATGTTTCAGGTACGAGTTCATCTCTACCATGAGCCAGGAAGCTGCTTAGTCAACTAAATAAAGACCAGAACCAGAATATAAAACAAATTTGTTTGACAGTTGAAGGTGTCCAATTGGGAAATAAGGTAGAAATTTAAATAAAGCTGTGTTATACACTTTAGAGATGTAATGATATATTTAAATATATTATTATGAACAAATATCACAAATAATTATCATGATTGCTGTGGATCAACTAGTATACTGTATTCGTTATTATTCATTCTTTGTTATCATATTTTTGTTTTCCTCTCCTGTTTTTTTTCTTTATTTCTAGCTACTGATTTGAAGTTTAACTAAAAATCTGTATGAAGGATAGGCAATATAAGCCTAGGCTTCTGCCTATAGCCTTTTGGTCACTGTACAGCTGTATTTTTTATTTTTTTTTTGCTTTGATATGTATTTCTACCAAAAAAAAGTTCTATAAAAACATAAATAAATAATTGCAGATGCAGTGGACATTTGTGTTTTTGTTTCTAGTTGAACTTTTCCTATAAGTTGATTTAAGAACAGAAGCAGAATCTATATTAGATAATAGCAAAAACTTCATATTATTGCATTCGATAGATGAAATCTTTTCTATCAGAACTTTAAGTCAAATCTATTAGACTGTAAATTAAAACATCTCTTCCCCTCAGTTAAAGAAAGGTTAATTTAAGCCTAACTTTTAGAAAATAGATGTTCTCAAAGGTCATTTTTGATTATCAGAAGATGAAGATGTGGCAGCAAACAAATAACAAAAAGAAAGAGAAACAGATTGATTGATATTAGACCCAAAGTGGTCAGTATTATTATTAACTTGAAGAAAATTTTACTCACCGTACACTGAGAGAGAATAAGAGAAAGAAATCTCTCTTTGTTTATCATCAATTTTATAAACTCCAGAGTCGATCTTCTGCAGGTCTGTGATTGTAAAGAGTCCAGAGTCTTNCAGTCAGACCAAACTGTCCTGAAAACATCTTAAGTTTAGTCAAAATTATTAACTATAAAGTTATTTTCAGCATCAGTAACAGCAGCAGCCTCACTTCTCCTGTAAAGGAGGAACATAACCGTCTATTTATTCATTTGTGTTTTGATTGTTAGTCTGCATGAGGAATCTGTAACCTGGGACTTTAGATCATAGTATAGCTTTTTTATCGTCCAAAACTCAAGCCTTTTAGAGGACGGGGGCGTAGAAAGCCATTACAGCTCATCCAGAGATTTTCGGTTCATGCTGCCTCTCGAATCTGAGAGGAATGAGAGGAACAAACACAAATAATGTACTTTGGGGGCCTCATTGTTAGTATTTTTTATTTATTTATTTTTTTAAATTGGTTGGGTTATTGGTCATTTTGGTTATTGGTTATTTTTTAAATTGGGTTGGTATCAATACTTCAGAAAAAACGTCTCCTGGGAGGAATGATAGTAACTATTGTTTAAGGTTAGTGACCTCATGCTAAATACAGCAGCTGGTTCATGTATCTGACTGCTTTGAGACACCTCAGAGTGAATAATTGAATTTATATTTTACATTAAGATTTTAACATTCTTACAGACATTGTAAACATGACTTTCAGTAAAATAAAACAGTAAACAAATAATGGAACAATTGTGATTTATTGATTTAACTCATTTATTTTTTAATAATGCACAAAAAACAGCCCAGGAAGGAAAATGGCATCAATAAATTAACTATATTTCCCAAGTTTATTTAAAAACACTGCTTTTACATGTATAACTTTACAGAATGCAGAAATGTGATGATCTAGAGGACTTAGCTGCTTTACAAATAAAATTTTTTGAGTTTCACTGAACTAAAGACCAGATATTTTTTACACCTTCATTCAGATCCAACTAGAAGCTCCCAGAGAGAGCCCAAACTCTTCATCCCAACCAGAACTTTTAGCTCATGTGAACTTCATCTGCTCTCTATCATGACTGCTGAGATGGTTTTGCTTACACTCTGTGAATACAAAATGAAAATAAAGTTTGTCAAAAAGCTCCCGTGTAAACTAAGAACAGCCATCTTGTTTCATTTTTCCAGCAGTTGAAGGAAAACATTCCCATCCCTCCCTCTGGTTATTAAAATGCTAACTGTCTCTGATGCCACTTTGAACTAAAATATGCTCACAATGTGGAACGTGACATTGACAAATGAGAGAGTGGAAGGAGTTGAAATCATATCAACAGCTTTCCAACAGAAAGAGCACCGTTGTTCCTACTGAGCCATATTCATATGATCCTGATGGATGTTGTTTTTAAAGCTTTAAAATGTTTTATTCTGCCTGAATTTGAAGCTTCCTGGTCAGACAGTAGAACATGAGGTTTAATTTACCCATAATTCCTCATTCCCTCTGTCTCTTCCAATGTGGGTCTGGTTCCTCCTCTTTGCTCCTTAATCAATCCCTGGTAAAACTTGTTTTTGGAAAAGTTACTCGGCTGGGTCCAACTTCAATGTTATCCTTATTGGA
>NW_015152265.1:23309-27994 GCF_000732505.1 Cyprinodon variegatus
CATCACTCTCTACTGCTACAGCCCAGGCTCCATAGCTCCTCCCCCACAGCAGAGACTGCAGCAAATGAGGCCGCTGACCCCGCATAAAGAGCTGTGATACATCCGCTGGTACCATTTGCTTTACATGGATGTACAGCACATTAGAAAGCTGTGGATGAAGAGTTTATTGTTTGCAGAAGATATTTTGCTCAATTAATAAGTTCTGGTAATTTAATCCCAATCACAAAAAAAAAACACAGATAACATAGTTTTTATTTGTTTCTAGACTTGGGTACAATAAACCGCTAGAGTCCGAAAAAAAAAAAAACTCAGATGACCCAGCTTTCCACCAGCATTTAAACGCACCGTGCACATAACAATCTGGGAACTCTCTGAAAGCGGGAAATGTGTCTCAAAAATATTGTTGTACTCATGAACTGATTTGTGTCTTACTGTAACTCTGTCTGTGTGCTTCATGTGATCTGTCTATATGAATTTAATGGTTTGTAAGCATTGGAACATTTTTAAATATCAGATTTGTTTGTGTATTTTCATTTTGGATTATAACATCATTATATTTGTTTTTTAACAAACATTTACAAGTACCTGAAGTTATTCAATAACTATTTATAAATTACAAAAAAATTACAGATCTAGCATTACAGATAAAAATCTATGTTGAAACCAAATTCTCTCCATAAAGAAGGAACTAAACATGTTCAGTCAAGTCCTTCTGCTTTTCTAATTACTTTAAGCCTAGATGTATTTAATTTTTTCATTTATATTCTGACCTTAAAAAAAAAGTGTAATTAAACTGTAACCACTGTCTCGCCATTATAATCACTTAAACCATTAGTCAGCACCATCTGCTTTCCCAACTTCACTACACGAGTCTACAGCTGTCTGCTTTTTGACTAACAGTTAATTACAAGTTTCACACTATAATTGCAGTTATTTATACATGTGAGCGTGGCTCATATTTGGTTGAAGCCTCAACACTGCAAGTTTGCCAGCAGATTATGGATATTTTAATAAAACTTGAAGTTATAGTTTTTATTTCTTTAATCAAGGGTAAACAATCATGTAAATGTTGGTCAAATGATTACAGCTGACAACAATCTTAATTACCAGGTGTTATTATCAGTGTACCTTTGTGGCTGGACGTTTTAGATGGGCTGTTAAGATGTCCAACATGTCTCCACCATCATTAAATGTCACTAACTTGGTTTAGAATTCAGGAAGCCTTATTGATAATCAACCACAAGGATAATATTTGTCTCTGTGTACTGAAGTTGATAAATCAAAGGAATCTGATTCAGCTCTTGGAGACGATCAGTCGCTGTCTCAAAATAATCACAGATAAAAATTATTTGTATTTTTATCAAACCTATAATCCCTCACAGTTTTATCATGTTTAGTAAACTATACCAGCACTGCAAACTGCTGGAATAAACACAGACTACATGAATGAATCAATAATCTTCTTTTCATTAGCTCAGCTTTTGTGATGCACTGAGGCAGGACTGGGAACGAATTTCAGCCCTGGCATTTTTACCATCTACACTGCTGCACCCTACTGGGGAAGGAAAAAAAGAAGCACAGTCAAACGTGTGCGTCCCAAATGTGAAACACAATAGGAATACACATTGTGGATTAACAGATCTACAACGTAAGCCCGAGTGTTGTAAAAACAGCACATTAAAACAATACCATATAGAGGCAGACAAGCAGTTCTTCTAGAAAGAATCCATGAAAGCTCAGCGGTGCGTCAGCATTCACTGCCAGTCTAGGTGGCATGTGGGCAATAAAATGGAATAATGTCAACACCTTGGTTTCATCAGCCAACAGACCAAAATCAATGAAACCAGCAGTCCTACTGATACTACTAGTATTAAGAGTAGTAGTGGTGAAGCGTAGGCCTGTCACGATAACAAATTTTGCAGAAAGATTAATTGTCTCAAAAATTATTGCGATAAACGATAATGAGTTTGAAGACCTTTTTACACTGATTTAATGGAAATGACGTAATAATGCATGCATTTTCCTGCCAAAGATAAACACACTTTATTTTCAACAGAACACTTAACACTGGAACTGGTTAACAAAATAAAACGAGAAATAAAAATTTAATGGACTCTCAGTCTCTGTTAACTTAAACTACACTTGAATAAAAACTAAACACAAAATAAAACCAAAGTGGAAATAAAAACGTATATACAAAATATCATGTTGGCGATATGTATGTTTTCCTCGGGAGTTCATACTGTCTATCAAATGTCTGCAACATTTTTCNCTTAATGTAGTTGCGCTTTGCTTTATGTAGTTTTGTTTCCCTTAAAGTAGTTGCGCTTTGCTTTATGTAGTTGTGTTTTCCTTAATGTAGTTGCGCTTTGCTTTATGCAGTTTTGTTTTCCTTAATGTAGTTTCACTTTTAGATTTGTAGTTGCAGTTTGCACTTCAGGGCCACCGTAAAAAACAGCCCAGGAAGGAAAATGGCGTCAATAAATTCACTAAATTTCACAAGTTTATTTAGCAACACTACTTTTACATGTATAACTGTACAGACTGCAGACATGTGATGATCTAACTGATTTAGCTGCTTTAAGGATAAAAGTTTTGAGTTTCATTGAACTAAAGGCTAGATATTTTTTAGACCTTCATGCAGATCCAACTAGAAGCTCCCAGAGAGAGCCCACACTCTTCATCCCAACCAAAACTTTTAGCTCATGTAAACTTCATCTGCTCTCTGTCATGACTGCTGAGATAGTTTGGTTACACTCTGTGTATACAAAATGAAAATAAAGTTTGTCAAAAAGCTCCCGTGTAAACTAAGAACAGCCATCTTGTTTCATTTTTCTAGCAGTTGAAGAAAACCATCTCCATCCCTCCCTCTGGTTATTAAACTGCTAACTGTCTCTGATGCCACTTTGAACTAAAATATGCTCAGAATGTGGAACGTGACATTGACAAATGAGAGAGTGGAAGGAGTGAAATCATATCGATGCTTTCCAACAGAAAGAGCACCGTTGTTCCTACTGAGCCATATTCATATGATCCTGATGGGTGTTGTTTTTAAAGCTTTAAAATGTTTAATTCTGCCTGAATTTGAAGCTTCCTGGACAGACAGCAGCACATTAGGTTTAATTTACCCATAATTCCTCCTTCTCTCTGTCTCTTCCAATGTGAGTCTGGTTCCTCCTCTTTCTCTCTTATCAATCCCTGGTGAAACTTGTTTTAGGGGAAAGTTACTCGGCTGGGTCCAGCTTCAATGTTATCCTTATTGGAAAATAAATTAATCTGATTGTTTTCACTCAGCAGATCTTCATCTCTATCTGGGTTAGTTTGGGTTCCTGTCTATGAAAACTCAGATACTCGTCTCTAAACTGTCCTCTGAAACTCTCCTCTGTTACAGAGAGTAAAACTGTTGGTGGAAGTTTATAGAAAAGTCTGGACTTAATTAGAAAATGTAAACAAGAACTCCTTACACCACGACACCCCCCACCCCCACGTCACTCTCTACTGCTACAGCCCAGGCTCCATAGTTCCTCCCCCACAGCAGAGACTGCAGCGAATGAGGCCGCTGACCCTGCATAAAGAGCTGTGATACATCCGTAGGAAGCAAACGAACAACAATTTGCTTTACATGGATGTACAGCACATTAGAAAGCTGTGGATGAAGAGTTTATTGTTTGCAGAAGATGTTTGCTCAATTAATAAGTTCTGGTAATTTAATTCCAATCACAAAAAAACAAAACACAGATAATATAGTTTTACTTGTTTCTAGACTTGGGTACAATAAACCGCTAGAATCAGAAAAAAACTCAGATGACCCAGCTTTCTACCTGCATTTAAACGCACCATGCACACAACAATCCGGGGAACTCTCTAAAAGCAGAAAATGTGTCTCAAAAATATTGTTGTACTCATAAACTGATTTATGTGTAACTGTAATTCTGTCTGTGGACTTCATGTGATGTGTGTACATGAATTTAATAGTTTGTATTAATGGTTTGTATTTAATGGTTCATTATATTTGTTTTTGAACAAACATTTACAAGTACCTGAAGTTATGCAATAACTATTTATAAATTACAAAAAAGTACAGATAAAAATCTATGTTGAAACCAAACTCTCTCCATAAAGAAGGAACCAAACTTGTTCAGTCAAGTCCTTCTGCTTTTCTAATTACTTCAAGCCTAAATGTATTTACATTTTTTCATTTATATTCTGACCTAAAAAAAAGTCAAATTAAACTGTAACCACTGTCTCGCCATTATAATCACTTAAACCATTAGTCAGCACCATCTGCTTTCCCAACTTCACCACACGAGTCTACTGCTGTCTGCTTTTTGACTAACAGTTAATTACAAGTTTCACACTATAATTGCAGTTATTTATACATGTGAGCATGGGTCATATTTGGTTGAAGCCTGAACACTGCAAGTTTGCCAGCAGATTATGGATATTTTAATAAAACTGGAAGTTATAGTTATTATTTCTTTAATCAAGGGTAAACAATCATGGAAATGTTGGTCAAATGATTACAGCTGACAATAATCTTAATTACCGGGTGTTATTATCAGTGTACCTTTGTGGCTGGACGTTTTAGACGGGCTGTTAAGATGTCCAACATGTCTCCACCATCATTAAATGTCACTAACTTGGTTTAGAATTCAGGAAGCCTTATTGATAATCAACCACAAGGA
>NW_015152265.1:30676-32913 GCF_000732505.1 Cyprinodon variegatus
AAATGCTGGCTTTTCAACAATATTAAATGGAAGCATCTCTTTAGCAATTAAATGAACTACGCTGTCTGTGAGCGCGCGCCACTTTGCGTCCTCGTTGTATGCTGCCTGTCGATTAATTGCTTCAGTGATGGTGGACTGTTGCAAACTTGAAGACACAGACGGGCCACCGCTTGTACTTTTTGTTTCCAGCTGGAGAAACTTTGCTGGGTGGTTGTGCTTTAGCTGTATGTGTAGGTTGGTTGTATTGCTGAACTTAGTTGCTACTGTTTTATGACAAATGCAACATACTGGCTCGCATAGGTTCAGCGGTTCGCCTCTGTCATTTGGTGTGAATCTGAAATACTCCCACACTGCGGCTGTTGCGCTCGGCTTTCAAACTAGTTCCATTTCGAGCTTTTTTCCCCAACATAAGATGTGGGTTTTTTTTTACCTCGCTAACTCCTCTAACTCCTCACGGGACTCTAATGCTGTAGAAGTACAATATGATGCGCGCTGACTACCTGATGAGGAAGGGGAGGGGTCAGTAGATAGCACCGGAGTTAAGCCTTTTCATCCAGCGTCATCAATTGAAGGAGAAAAACACAGGCAGAGACGATATAGCCGATAAATTAAATGATAATTTTTATTTATCGTGCGATTAATTGATTTATTGATAATCGCGACAGGCCTAGTAAAGCGGTGAATTGTGAACCTTGACATACAGCCGTCACAGTCCATTGAATGCCTTCCAAAGCCTTCACACTAAGTTACAAGCATCACGCGACTCTTCCATCTTGCATTGAAATACTGTTTACAGTGAGATTTCACACTCTCCATAAAGAAAAAAGTAAAACATTATGAGGATAGACGCATAGTTTTGAGTATACCATTTATTTTAGAGGAATATAACTATAAAAAGTCTGTCAACATAGCACAATGAACCCCACCTTTTAGCGCAAATGAGCCGAACCTACATCAGCGAACCTACTTGAGCAAAACCTGTGAGCCCAACTCAACATGTCGTTGTGGGCAAAATTAAAAACCAAATGGTCTACCTTGACACCGTCTTGATCGCGGGACTTTTTGCAGGTTGCAATTTATTCCAGATTCCACTGTAATCCACAAGGTTTATCAAACGCGGACAGCACTGCTAGCAAGCAATGGATTATGTTTGCATTGCTCATTCACATTAGAATGATTAGACTTTAGATATATATGAGGAACATAATAACCAGTGTATTACTTCCTGAGCTCCTTGAGTTATTCACTGTCACAGGTAGGAGCTTCGGCCGGAGAGGAAGAGTTGGGGCCGGTATGATTTAAGGAGGGCTGGCCCTCACACGCTGGAATTAGAACCAGCCCACCGGGCACATGCCCAGTATCACAGATTACTAGTCCGGGCCTGCACTAAGGGGATGTCCATCAGATTAGCAGCATAAATACAGCAAACAGATGTGTCACAACGATCTTTGGTAACAGTCCAATCAACCAAGTTTCACTCACTACAATAATTAACAATTATCAATAAACACAATGAATTGGATGTGACAGCATTGAGATGTTTATGAAAACAAGTGGTGATGTGCAGACGGGACGCTCCTGTTGTCAAGGCAACCAATAGGTTAGCATTGAACATAGGTAATCTGTAGCTAACAACAGCTAACCATCAGGCCACAAACATGCTACTGCAATCCATTCTTATATGTTAGCAGCTAGTAAGGTTACCATAAGCCAGGAACCATATGAAGAACTGTGCCAAATCTGGCTCATAAAACTAGCTGTCCCCCACAATATGCACAATCAGCAGCTAAATTGGCGACGGCTTCACTCTAGCAGGTCTGGATCAGATCTGCTAAGAGAATGTCTTCATGATGCACTCAGCTCAGTGGGGGGAGTTCCTACAGGAGCTCACAGGAAGTCACAGCAGCTGAGCAGGTTCCCTGGATCACAACTGGTTCAGATTGCAAAAGGGCAGGCAGGGACTCAAAGGGTCGTGGGTCAGGACTGCTCACAGCGCCGAACTCCCTCCGGTACAGAATGTCTGACAAGGAGAGAACTTGGTGCCGTTTTATTCTATCAACAGGCGGAGGTTTAAAAACTCGTCATCCAGAACAACAGAACAGGCGGTAACGGCAAGGTTGTGCTGTGTTTTCAGGTTAAGGTTCAAGTCAGTTGCCTTGGAAGAGACATGCGCTCCTTTTCCCCAGCAAAATGGACAGCAGTCAGCAGACTCCACCACACGTAACGTGATGTCTAGC
>NW_015152265.1:33275-36922 GCF_000732505.1 Cyprinodon variegatus
AGTTCCTATCATCTTGATTTTTCACCCTAAACAGTGAATAAAAATATGCCCATGAGATTTGCCTGATTCAGCCGGTAGGTACCAGATAGGCTGGACACAGTGGAGGAGGAGGCAGAGGCTTACTACTGTACTTCCAAATTAAATTCAAATTAAGGACACACATGCAGCTACATTTGGGTGTTTGGCCGAGTTAATACAATCAGCTAAGCTAATCAACACAACAGAGTCAGCAAATATCAACAGCTAACATAATTCTAGCCAAAAACAGGTCCTTTGTGTGTCTGTGCAAGTGAATGCGTGAATTACAAGTGCATGTATGTATGAAGATAATTCACGCAATAAAAGTTTGGAATGGTGGTATTAGTTCATTTTTTTTTCTTTACAAAACAAAATTGTGATAAATTAAATAAAATTTTAAAACATATATGTGTTGATGGTGACAATAAAAAATGGTTCTAACAAATTTACAACTTAACAAAGACCAAAGCAAGACCGCATAATCCACAGATAAACAGGTCACTTTAGTCCCTGTAAATTAATCATGTAAAAACAATTAAGGCACAAAATGTAATTAAAATTAATGGCTAATTTAAAATTTATATTTTGACCAAATTGCTGACAGTTGCTGTATTAGTATAATACGTATTGATAGTGTAGTTGTAAGATGCACGAGTACCCAAAGATCTGAGAATTTAGAGTTAATTTACCAGAATAATAAAGTTAGATTTAAAATTTGAATATAAGTGTCAGTTTTGTTGAGAGAGAGGAATTTGATAATCAGTTGAACGGAGCGGATCTGTTTGTCACAGTTTCTTTCATCACTTGACATTAATGGCTTGAAAAAAAGGAAGTTCGATGTTAAAAAAAAAAAAAACTTGGATGAAGTTAAGCTACTTTCTCATTATATTGTAGCTTTGCTCTAATACATTTCTCTGGTGGGTAGATTCAGTGTAGTGAAGCTTCATTTAATGTAGAATAACTTGTAACCTAACTCAATATATTTTATACAGCAGCTTCCCCAACACTACAGAAAGCAAAAGTAAAAATGCAGGGCCACACCCAGGATTACAGCGGTTTTAATTCAGGATGCCCTAAGGCATTCAGGACTTTAATTTGAATTTCATCCTCACAATATATCTAGATTAGATGAGCATTATTTATCTCACAGCAGAGAAATTCACTTGTCACATATTGGCATAGAAGTTAAAGAAGGTGCAAACAATGAGGAAAAAGCTGCATGCTACTCATTCAGATATGAGAATACGGAACATATTGTGTGTCTACCTTGTCCTTTATTGTCCCTGGAATATCTTCCCATAGAGACACACCTAAAAAAACCTCTCAATGGTTGCCATCATGGGCTTTCTGTAAATATGTTTGATCCTCAATTGAATCTTTTTGAGGCAAAGAAGCAGCCTTTATACTGTGAGGTTCTCCAAAAGATGACACTTCCTATCCGCTGTAAATGAGGGCCCAGTCAAGCAGCTTGTGTTTTTAATCTTTGTCCCTTTTTTTTCCAGGACAAATAGGGAGAGCCAATCCAGATGTTTTAGTTCAGCTAGGACCACTAAAGCAGAGCATTTGGTCATGCAGACAAAGCTCCAATCCATCTACCCGTTTCCTGAACCATCCTACTGTCAATCATGAACATGACAGGAACTTTGCAGCAATAATTGATCTCATAGCCAAAGGGAACAACCCCTCTGGATTTTAAACTACAGACAGCAACATAACTACATAATCTAGTAACCCCTGATGATGAAGCCTAAACTCCTCTTCCTTCCTCTCAATAACTTAAACCCAGAGATTCTGTCCATGAAGATCACAAAGGTGATCGGTGAGGAAAAGCAGCACTGATGGAGGCAAATATCTTTTTGAAACAATCAGGAATTCTGAAGGCTTATCACTGTCCATAAAAAGACCAGGTAGTGAGGACGTCCTGATCTGCTATAGATAACGGAAATCGATCTGGTAGTGTAAAAAATAATACCAGAATATTTTGGCCTAAATCTAAAATCTTCAGTGTAAGCAAGCTGATAGAATCAGCTTCTGTTTGAAATTTCTATGATCCACTGGTTAATCCTAAATGGGTTAGTNAAAACAAGTGGTGATGTGCAGACGGGACGCTCCTGTTGTCAAGGCAACCAATAGGTTAGCATTGAACATAGGTAATCTGTAGCTAACAACAGCTAATTATCAGGCCACAAACATGCTACTGCAATCCATTCTTATATGTTAGCAGCTAGTACGGTAACCATAAGTCAGGAACCATATGAAGAACTGTGCCAAATCTGGCTCATAAAACTAGCTGTCCTCCACAATATGCACAATCAGCAGCTAAATTGGCGACGGCTTCACTCTAGCAGGTCTGGATCAGATCTACTACGAGAATGTCTTCATGATGCACTCAGCTCAGTGGAGGGAGTTCCTACAGGAGCTCACAGGAAGTCACAGCAGCTGAGCAGGTTCCCTGGATCACAACTGGTTCAGATTGCAAAAGGGCAGGCAGTGACTCAAAGGGTCATGGGTCAGGACTGCTCACAGCATCCAAGTCCCTCTGGTACAGAATGTCTGGCAAGGAGAGAACTGGGTGCCGTTTTATTCTATCGACAAGCGGAGGTTTAAAAACGCGTCATCCAGAACAACAGAACAGGCGGTAGCGGCAAGGTTGTGCTGTGTTTTCAGGTAAAGGTTCAAGTCAGTTGCCTTGGAAAAGACATGCACTCCTTTTCCCCAGCAAAATGGACAGCAGTCAACAGACTGCACCACGCGTAACGGCAAGTCTAGCTGGAATGTTGCGTCTCTCCATTCGGACTAATAAAAAAGGCAAGAAAAAGGGGGTTCTGATGGTTTTAAAGGTGATGTGGGGGCCTCAACTGTCAAGTGACTTGTTTGTTGATCCAACAGTAATGAAACTGAAAATACAGATAAAATATGGGGACTTTTTCCAAGACCACATGCAATTAGATTATCTCCACATCCTGTCTCTCCCAGGCTAATTAAATTAGGCTTGCTGGTTTGTAAATAGATTTACAGCTATATTTCCCATGCATTTCTAGACCTTACACGCATCTCTCCTCCTCCTCTCCGACGCAGACACACTGGGGCTATACTATACTAGCCTATTAATGCCGAGTTCCTATCATCCTGATTTTTCAGCCTAAACAGTGAATAAAAATATGCCCATGAGATTCGCTGATTCAGCCGGTAGGTACCAGATCAGCTGGACACAGTGGAGGAGGAGGCAGAGGCTTAGTACTGTACTTCCAAATTAAATTCAAATTAAGGACACATATGCAGCTACATTTGGGTGTTTGGTCGAGTTAATTCAATCAGCTAAGCTAATCAACACAACAGAGTCAGCAAACATCAACAGCTAACATAATTCTAGCCAAAAACAGGTCATTTGTGTGCACAAGTGAATGTATGTATGAAGATAATTCATGCAATAAAAGTTCGAAACAGTGGTTTTAGTTCGTTTGATTTTTTTTTCTTTACAAAAATAAAATTGTGATAAATTAAATAAAATCTGATTACACATTTGTGTTGATGGTGGCAATAAAAAATTGGGCTAATAAATTTACAACTTAACAAAGACCAAAGCAAGACCGCATAATCCACAGATAAACAGGTCACTTTAGTCCCTG
>NW_015152265.1:40910-42408 GCF_000732505.1 Cyprinodon variegatus
AAGCTTTATCGAAACGTCACAACTATGAAGGAGAATTCAACAGATTATATCAGACAGCGGAGGGAAAAGGAAGCCAACATTACAATCTCAGAGAAAGTTTGGTGTCAACTGCAGAAAAACACCTTTTCAACTACTAACTCTACAGAATGCTGGGATTTGGGCTGGAAGAAGCTTAGCAGAAGAAATCGAGGTGAAGTGGGAGATTGTGTGTGCATATTTACTGGTCCTGTCCTAAACTGAAAGCCTTTTAGCAAAATGTTAAGCAGATAATCTCTGAAGCCCTGGACACAATATTGGACTTTTCTTTCACCTCCTTGTTCCTTGGAAAACTCCCTGAACGACTCAGTTCAACTGACAAATATTTACTAAAGATTTTCTTGATTGTAAGCAAAAAGGCAATCACCAAATGCTGGCTCCAGTCAAGCCCCCCTACCTTGAGGCTCTTCATAAGCATTAAACATCAGAAATGGAAACATTTACTTTCTCACTGCGTCTCCAGAAGGAGAAAGGAGAGAAAAACTGGGGAAAATTGAGCAATTCTTTAATGAGCAACTCTTTACAGTCAGACTTCTGCCTATTGGGTGTGTACCCTGCTCCTGGGTTGTTGTCTATGTCTGCTATTTAATTTTATTCTTGTTATTCAGACCAGTAATGCATAAAATGTAAAATACACTGCTCTATATACAGTATGTTTGAACTAGCCCTGACTTGTTTGTGTTTGTCATTGTTCAAAAACTAAAAATAATGTAAAAAAAAAAAATAGAAAAAAAGAAAAAATCTGACAGAAATCAGGAGGCCTGGAGCAGCAGAGAAAACAGCTGAGTGGTCATAAAGTCTGGTCAGGCGATCTCTCAGCAGGATTTTCAGTGAGAAAATGAACGTGTCGGCCAAAGTGAAGTGGAAGTATCAGCAGGTTTAATGAGCTTCACAGCACTACTGCTTCCATCACTAGACACAGCTGATGGACTAAACCATTTACATGAAATTTAACTCCTCACTTCCATCTAAAAACACACATTTAAATCAGATATTTACACACACATTTAAGATGATTTTTTATGAACATTTTCTGGTTTAAACGTACACCCAAACACGATAGAAATCCCACAAACTATGTGCACAACTTCCCCTAAATTTTCCATGATCTCTCCCAGAGCCTATAAATGGTTCCTGGGCCCCTGGGGAAGCATTTTTCCAAGCACCCCTGAGAGAACACAGAACAGACAGTCACTTTCTCAGCACCACAACACTTCTTTTTCACTCACTTCTAACAGACTTTACACTAACAGTTGATAAAGTTTCTAAACAGTAACCTTTGTTTACTCTAAAAATCAATTCTCTTTTCAACAGACAACCACCCCAATTGTTAATGGAGAGCAGCTATGGAGAGCCAGGAACAAAAGGCTACATGCTAATTAAAATACTCAATAAATATTAAATAAATATTTTAAAAACCTTGTGTGCAAACTGTTCTTTATGTGCAAATCTATGCTTAAAG
>NW_015152265.1:45473-46622 GCF_000732505.1 Cyprinodon variegatus
CTGTCTGGTTGAATACCTACGTACATGAAGTCTCAAACCCATCTTAAAGTGTCAGAGCTTTGAGTTTTGATGTTTCCATTTTATCTCCCTCCATCCATAATTCTCTGCTTTTATGGAGAATATTTAATCTTGAAAAAGTGTCAATATAGAAGTTTGAAGCACAGACAGGTAATGAATTTCATAGTTTCACAGCATCTATTTTTATCCCCCTTCACTTTTGTGCTTAGATGCTTCAGAACGTCGCCTGTTCTGACTGAAGGCTGTTTCTTTGTGTCTTTTGAAGAAAACCACGTAGCTCTTCCTGTTTCCTAGACATGTTCACTAAGTGGGGAAGATAACAGCAGATCGATTGCACATGTCCGGCCATTACAGCCATTCTGTCAACCCAACTCACGATTCAAATAAGCGTTGAACGTCACACGACCACCACATCCCCTCATAGCGAGCTTTCTGTTCTGCAAACCCAACCACAGCGTTTAGTTTCTCACACAAATGTCTTCAGACACCCACTTTGTTTCATCAGTGTAAGGCTCACAGTCTGCAGAACCGTTTAGACTCTGTCATAATAGGTGGATAACTAATCACTAAGCGGGATGTCCAGAACAGACCTAATTGTGACTCAGACAAAGAGGTCAAACATATTTTTTAATGATTCTTTATACAATTCAATTTAATGCTGTATGCATTTGCTTTGCAGACTGTTGGAGCAGATACTGGGTTTAATTCATCATGGTAGAACTGCATTTTCAAGATATGAGAAATGTGCAGAGAGCTAAATGAGTGCCTGTCATGGCTTTAAATCAGGGCTGCCAGTAAATTAGTAACCTGGAACCACATCTGCAGAAACACAGCTGTCAGGTCTAAGCACCTAAAACATCATCAGAGACAATTAGTTTAGTTTTACTCGCAAGGAGAGTAGGAAAAGACCGAACAGTTTACAAATCTCCAACCAATTCTGCCGGTCTTCAGCTTTCTCCTCACTATTTATTAAAGTCAGGGCATGTCCCTAATTACAGAAGCTGAGGTTGTACTAAGGGAAAGGGAAACAAAATGATCTTACTTTGAACCTCAGCACATATGTTAAAACAAAGCATGACATTGTTTTACAATTAAATTCATTCCAAGAACACATGTTTAGAAGAAACATGT